>NW_010183259.1:0-84249 GCF_000695765.1 Mesitornis unicolor
CAATTCTGTGATTCTGTGTGTGATTCTGTGAAACCTCTTCTCTCAGGTACAGTTTGTAATTTCATCATCAGGCAAGACACAGAAGCCTGAATCACCTTTAGTAATGTGAATCTGAAGATGAAAGGGAGAAGGAAGAAACAAAAAGCAAATGACTATGGGTGGAGAGCTGAACAAAGATGGTAACTGATTACAAATGTTGGAAGGCTAACAAAATACAGGCTAGAGCACTGCTAAGGAATAAGGCTGTGAGAAACAGAAAGTAGGCTGCCAAAAGGGCCATGAAAGCTGACAAAAATTAGAGCAAGATAAATAGAGAGAAAAAAATCTCTTTCGGAAAGTAATGCAAATCTACTAATGAATAATAAAAAAATGCATTTTATAAACGAAGTAAAGTAATCTTGGAGGAAAATGGAGAAATGCAATGCACACATGACCAGTAAAGGGAGAGAGGGAAGAGTATAGACAACCAAATAAAAATTACAAGAAGCCCGGAAATTTCAAAATTAAGAGGAAAGCCCTTTCTTTTAACTTCTCCCCATCGTCACAAAAGATAAAAAAGAGAGAGGGCAAAGAAAACAGATAGTGCCACAGTTGCAAACACTTTCCTAAGAGGAAAATCAGCTCTCTTTACCTGTGCTGTGCACTCTTGGAAGATATGGTTGATGGGCTGCCAGAGGTGAAGATAAAGTTCTGGAATCAAAGTGTGTTCATCACAGCCACATCTTGAATACATTTCCATATTAATTCAGGTATGTTGAATGATGCACACCAAGGATTTGATGTACTTTTAAGGCTGGCTGGCATTTCAGAAGTCTTCTGAAAACTGGCAACAATGACAGCCAACAAGTAGAAGCATCCTAAACCAGGTCTTTCCACTCCATTCATCGTTGATGAAACAGAAAAGAAAATCTTTTAATGCAATAGCGTGCTTGGCAGACTTTGAAAAATGGAATTAGATCTTACATTGCTGCAAAACAAAAGCCTCAGTATATACAGTCATGAAAAGGAAAAACATTTAAGAGATTAATTTTCTTGTCATAGAGGGAATTTGCAAGATTTACCACAGCATTCTGTGGAGAACTTTCCTTTAGACAGTGGCACAAAATACATGTTTTAAAGATGTTTATGTAAATATGACTGGAGATCTTGCTTGGGAAGAATGGGAAATTGCTGCCTGTTATACTGTATGAGGTGCTCTGAAACACACACGTTGTGTCCAATGAAACATAGTGTAACTTCTCAGATCTTACAAAACATCACACGAAGTAACTTACGACCAGGGGAATATCCTACTAGTTAGTGACTTGCTCTTGTGACAATAGCTAGAGATAAGTTATCTTAGGTACTTGTCTCAGTACTGCACCAGCGTAAGGCCTTTTATTTTTCAAGGGATTTCAAAATGTGTAACCAAGTTGGGTAATATTACCTCTACCAATTCAACATCTCAGAATTTTGAGATGTAAAGCAGGTTTACATGCTTGCAGTAAGATAACATCCTGAATGCATACTCAAGCTTTATCTGTTGCTACCCGTCTGGATTCAGTTCATCTGTGAATTGTCTTGCTGGCATGTTTGCGGTGAAGGTGAGCTCTATGCTCAATGCTGAATATTTATCAAGAGATGCTATCAAATTGTGCAAGGTTGCTTGCGCCAGCAGAGAGAAAGAAAGAAAGGGAGAGGGGAAAAATGTCTTTTTCATGTAAGAGAACATCAACATTAAGCTGTGACACAAATAAAAGTATAGTGACTTTCACTAAAATTGCTAACTTTTATTAAGTACTCCGTACTTTCAGCCCCCTGCCTTGCTCTGAGAGCAGCATTGTCCCAAGAAAGTACTCCTTTCTTCTGATACATTGAGAAGAACAAGAAATTGTAGTGTTTATACACCTCTAATGTGCTAAACTGTGTCCATTAATAGACAACCAACTCCAGATATTGCAGTGGGACGTGACTTGTCCCCTCCTGTTTACAGTGGTGAGGACTCATATTTGCATTTGAAAAACACCAGGGATAGTGCATTTACTGCATCCAGTGACTCTAATAAAAACCCACATTGAATTGTACCCTGCTGCATTAGACAAGGGAAGAGTGACAACAAATTTGCTGATAAATGAAAAGGACAGAGCTCTGTAGATGTCAGTGGTGTTTTGTGGATCCTGGTTTCACTGAAGGTCCCAGCAACGTGCAATTCAGTGGCAAAAGACCTTTGCTGTTGGTGATAATGGCGTGGTGTATATAACAGGAGGGTTGGTCTGCTTAGGGAGACAAGCACTAAATTTGCTTCTATAAAATCTATTTCAAAGGTCAGAAACAGCAGACAAATATTTGCCAGATTGAATGTGGAAGAAAATTTACTTACAATTTCTGTGATATTCACCCTAAAACACTATCCCTTTGTTTTTTGTGCCCTATATTTAAACTTAAGACATGGTGAGATTCTTGGCTGCTCTGAACTAATTGAACTTGTTTTACATCAGGTAAGGTTATTTTTCCATGAAACTACCTTTCTCCCATGCACAAATGAAGATATTTATAGTAGGTACTCATGTTTTGCATACACTCATACCAGTTCCTCTTGCTGTTACTGCTTCCTAGCTAGGTAAATTCACAAATAACTGGATTACTGATGTATTTTCCAGTACCTGAAAGGTGCCTATAGGAAAGCTAGGCAAAAGCTGTTCACTAGGGCATGTAGCGATAGGACGAGAGGTAATGGTTTTAAACTAGAAAAGGGTAGATTTAGGTTGGATATTAGGAAAAAGTCTTTCAATATGAGGGTGGTAGATCACTAGAACAGGTTGCCCAGAGAGGTGATGGAGGCCCCATCCCTGGTGATATTCAAGGTCAGGCTTGATGGGGCTCTGAGAAGCCTGATCTAGTAACATTGTCCCTGCTTCCTGCAGGGGCATTAGACTAGAGGATCTTCAGAGGTCCCTTCCAACCCTATACATTCTATGATTCTATGATTCTATTTAGCAAATTGGGTTCTATTTTACTTCAGGTTTGTTGCTTTTGGTTTTTATATCTGCCTATTTTTCCCAGTCATTTTATCAAGATCTATTTGTAATGGCTTCAAGCAAATATATGTGTGCTTAAGCCATACCAGTTGCATTCCAGTAAACAGCGCAATCCTTTGGCCATTTCTGCATACACCTCAGGTGGCTCATCCTTGGTCCCGAGGGCTACCTTTTGGCAAATTTCTGCTTGCTTTTGTTTAACTGAGGTTGACAAAAACCATTTGATTTCCCAGGTCTTTGGCAGTGCTAGTTACAGCAATGGCTTATATAGCGATACCTTAGCTTGCTCCTGAAACAAAGTTAGTGTGTTGTATTCAATACAATAACACTACCCTAACTCGTGATTAAGTGCTTAGTGAGTTCCATTTCCTTATAAGACCATGTGTAAGAACCCAAGAATGTATGCCACAAGTGAACTGAGCATTAATCTGTCAGCAGCTTAAGTGTGTTTGGGATAGTGTGATGGAAATATGTGGTCTAGTGACACAGTGTTTGTTCTCTGGAAAGCACTTAAGAGCAGATGGAACCTGTAACATAGATTCATGGAAGTGTGCAGCTTCTATCAGATTTGGTGGATGCTTCCTTGTTTTAACCTAAATAAACACAGGCCACATATTCTTGAATTTTCAGTGAGGTGCCAGTAGCTGTGGGTGGGGAACCAACATTAATAGGTGCATAGAAATTAATCAGGAAGGGGCTTTTACTTAAAAGGCATGTTTCTTTCCTAAAACAATGAGATGAGTAAGAAGTACAGTATCATTGTGGATATATCCTAAGGAACTGAAAAAAAGGCTAAGTAGTCTACAACAACATAAATAGTAAGATGCTAGAGTCTCATTACAATTAAATGGAAATAAAGTCCATAGCAGGCATCTTTTAAAATTCTAGTATAAATCAATAGCATCTATAAAATTGAAGTAGGGTTGTATGGAAGTGAAACACAAATCTGTAACATTTAATAGAAAAATGTTAAGCATCCTACAGATCTGTTGAAGCATACCGTAAAACACCGCAGAAAATGGATGTGGTTGCAAGTTGAATTCTGCTAGGGTATGTATGTAAGGAAGATGTTACATTTGTATCCTTAATGGTGACTTTCTGAGCTTCACCACTTGCTAATCTGAAGAAATAATAAACCCCATATCAAGATCTGAAAGACCCTTCTATTTGTGCAAAGCTTCACCACAGTCACTATTGTATGGATTTTGAGTTGTGTGCTGTTGTGGCGGTGACAGTTTAGTTTTTGTGTTCCAAAATGTGTACCAAGTTGGAATGCAATTTGCAGACAACCTACGTTGACATCTGTCCTATTGTTTTATACTGAACTAAATCAATTTAATAACTGAAGAAAAGCTAGATTTTCAGAAGCTTGGGCCTTTTTCATTTTTTTTAAAAGCAATCAAGTCAGTGTGTCACCCAAAATATAAAAGAGGCTGTAGATTTGTAACATCTTGCTTTCTGTGTAGTGCAGAATTTCTGTACCTGTAGCAGAGATCATGTTTCAGCTTGATTTAGAGAAATTTGCCTGTGGTGAGCAGAGTAAGAAATAATATTAAAAATGTGTCTCTGGAAATATAATTCTACTCTTGTGAATTATGCGTGCTGCAGTCTCCAGTTAAAAAACTGCATTTTATGTGTTCTTCAGTGTATAGTGTATATAATATTCTATTGACCTCGTTTGCATGTGCTGTTGGTAGGAGGACACATCCTTCGCGTGCTTTTGAAAGGCTCAATAAAGGTCATACCTCTTCTAACCTAAGTTAATTTTGGCTATGCAAAGAAGGATGGCAAAACCTCTATAGCTGCAACCCCCCCCCTCCCCAAAACCAGAACAAACCCCTCGCTTTCTCAGAAATAGTGTATCATGCCTATTCTTTCTGCCCAGAAAACAGGGCAAGGGCCAGGGACATGCTGAAAGAATGCCATACATTGTCTCAGTAAGTGCTTGGTCTTGCAGCAACCACTAAGAAATTAAAGACATTTTGGTGCCAGCGAGGCTTCTATGATTGTATTGCCTATGCCTTTGCTTGTTAGTGGTACCTAGCAACTTGCATAAAGACAGAGATGTCAAGTGCATGAAGTTCCTACAAATTTGTAGAAAATAAGAGGCCACATGTAGAGTGCCTATAAAGAAAGAAGTTAAAGCTCATGTTCAAATGTATTAATAGACACCAAAGTGTCAACATAACAAAAAGCAGTTTTTAATGTGCTAGTGGTGGGGAAAAATCTTCACACCTGTCTTACCATGGTAGTGTAAAACAACCACAAGCCACAAGGAGTTTGGTAAATTTTGGTACTCCTACCACTAGTTGAACTCTGTCATTCTGCTGCTCACCTCAGTGGCATAGCTATGGGCAAAAGCTAAGCCCTTTTTCACCGCTATTGAGGAAAGGGAGAAGGTCTGGAGAAGGTCTAAAGGTGAAAGAGAGCCATAAATAGCAGCCAATATATATGTTTATTCTGAGACCCATATTTCTCTTAAATAATTATGTCATCAGAGCTGAACATCTGCATTTTACATGCATAGTGTTCCATGGTATTACATCTTACTGAATGCTTTAGATTAACAGAATTTGCACAGTATCAGTGGAAACATTTGCTTTCCTGTCTGCTTCTTGTGCTACAGAACTGTTCATTGGTTTGTTTTCATTGGTTTGTTTTAGTTTTAATGTATGGAGCAAAAATATTACCATAGTAAAAATGAGGCAAAAATTTTAAAACTAAGGAAAATCTTGAATTGTGTTTACAATTTTAATGTTACTTGAACAATACATGGGGGAAAATGACATTGCATACACAGCAGCTCTTACTACACTGCCTGGATGGAGTTGAGAGAGTTTGTCAAGTCTGCATTATTTTATACATCAAAGTAAACACAGTCTTTGGTTGATGTATTTGGAAAGAATTCAAAACTGTCAGGTAGAATACTTGGCACTGTGGTAGTTTTTGGAAAAATTGTCTTGGCTTCATGAGGGCTAGAGTTTCATCTCTGTGCTGCTAGTAGATCCGTCAGCTGTAGATGGCTTGTGGATGAGTCATCTGGAAGTGTGCCCAGTATCTTCAGAGCTGCCATCTCTCACATGTTGGGTAGGAAACCTGCTCTTCTGACGTCTCCCTCGTATTCCTCACCCCCAGTGCAGTGGCTGTTGCTTGTCTCCATCTCGCGTCTGTCACATCTGACTGTGAGGATCCCTGGGAAAAGTCAGCTGGCATAATTTATTGCTAGATGATTCATTATCCAGGAACAATGCAGTGATGGGTCCTCCTTTCTCATGTGCCTGGAAGTGCAGACACACACACGCTCATATGCTCATCATCATACATGTATCTTGTGTGTGTGGATCCTGTACCATGTTTGCCTTCCTCAGTTCTTTATGGGTAAGGACACTTTCTTAAGTTCAAGACCTGCTTCTCTTTCATGTACATTATTTTTAAATTAGCAAACTTCTCTGGAAGAGGGGTGCACTTATGACTTTAGTTCACTGTGGGAGTTTTTGTTACAATATGTTGACAGATGTTTCTAATTCTCCCTGAGTTCAGTGAAGCATCATCTGCTCTTTAATTTTAGTGTAGCCCCATTTTACAATTTTACTTTATTCTCAGTAGTTGAAGATACCTGCTTTTCACAGTCTGATGGAGATTACAAATTACTTTATCATGTAACCCAGTCAAAGCTGTGATTTAGAAAGCAAAGAAGATTTCATGAGGCCTCAATAGCGTGCTCTTCACTGTATAATGCATCCTCTTCTGCTAGCCAAGGGTTTTGGATAATGCAAGAAAAAACCAGTATCAAATATCTTTTTTTAAATTATCACCCTTTAACTTAACATCAGTGAAGAAAGCTACTAAGTGAAAGTTTGGGCAAATAAATGAAAAGGGAACTTACATTTAGTAATTTTGAAACTGTCCAACTACATTACTTTCCTCTTCTTGAAGAGCACACTGTGCAGTGTAGGAGTTTGTAAGAAATTATGGTCTTTTTTTGATTGCTGGTCCTTAATAAGCTGATATTTATGTACTTAACATTTCTCAGAATTTTTTTTGCATGGAGATTATGTGGGGCTAAAATGTCATAAGATTGTGTCCCCTATTTTTGTAAAGATTGATACTTGCATGACTTGCCGCCTTCTTTACTCTTTCATAGCCTTTGGTTTTCAGTGATTTCAGGATGGTGACTTTTGATTTCAAAATAATTTTAAAAAGAAAACAAAGAGAGATTGGTGAATCAGAGGGACCAGAGGTAATGATACTATCTAACTGAAGTGATAGAAAAATGAAGTCAGTGTGTAGTGTAAGTCTAAATAGTGAGAATAAATCCAGCCTCTGGCTGACACTGGCAATATATTTGGTAGTAGAAGTGTTGGGGGTGACTCATCACAGTCTGAAGGAGCAATCCCTGATTTAGCTACTGCCTTGTTTTTAATAGCTGCTACCATTATTCCTTCTTTAGTGTGAAAATATCTCCAGTTTTGTACATGATCTACCTTCTGTGTCACTACATGTTGCCCTGTTTCAGCCCTGACACCATCCTAAATATGCCCTTTGACAAAGCTGTCACTGACCTTTATCTTTCTGCTGATACAAATATCATAGCAGTGACCAGAGGCAAGTGATATTTATGTAAGATACATCCAGCCCTCTGTGTCTAATAAGACTACATTATACCAGAAAAAAATATTATTAAAAAGATGTCCTTCGTAGAATGTTGTCTGGTTTATTCTTCTCCTGAAGACAACTTGCTAACAACAGTCACTCACGAGATCTGTTTTTCTTTTTTACATTTAAATGTTTGCCTTTTGTAAGCCACAGATTTCCCTGAAGTGCTATCCATAAATGTACAAGCATACGGAAAAGTTGGCTGCAGACATGTGCAATGAGCATATTGGAACATTTCAGTCTGTGGACTCCTCAAATCACAGGATTTCAGAGCTTAGCTCAGTATGTTCCTTGTAGTCTTCCACGGCTTGTTAACACATAAGTCCTTCATGACAGCTGTGGGTGACACCAGGACAACTTCTGGCTGTAAGAAGCTCCAGGCAGTGGCATGTCTGCTCTAAAGGAAAAATACCACCATGCTAACACCTAACAAGCGAGTTGTTCGCTGGTCTCCAGAACTAAGGGAGCTATTTTCCCATTAGATTTTTGTCTCTGATTGACTGGTCTTTTATTCTAATTGACTGAATGATAGCTGTGCTGCAGTGTTCATGCACTACTTCTTACACATCAGAAAATTCACTGGAGAGACATCATAATGGGTTTTATAGTGCACAAACCGGAGTTTCCCATGAGTGGGAAATTTATGACATTTTTCCTGCATGCATTCCATCATATCCATCTCAAGGCAAAGTCATGCTGTATTCTTTATCTTGGGGAATGTAGTATTGGTGTCTTAATCTTCTGTTATCTTAGTTTTTTTAAAGTACTAAAACATCTCTGAGATTTCTACTTCACTGCCAAATTTGGCTAAAATTGATCAATGGGTTTAGAAGTTACTAGAGACGAACTGGCAGACAGATGTTGACTCCATAAATCTTGTTATCAGGCTAAAAAGTGGATTCTTTTCCTGAGCTGTCACAGAGGAAGATAAAGCCAGCAGGTCGGGGACGGACAGGCAAACAATAAGATAGAGTATGACCAGGACACCAGTCCTTTCCAGCCTTACATGGTCTGACTACTGGTGGGCATGAGTGACATGCTACCAGTTCCCACATAATTTAGACATTGTCCAGAACTGTGACAACAAGGAGTTTTGATGAGGGAGTTGCTGAAAGCTAATGAAGTAGTTTTATGGATGCTTATAGAAAGCTTCTTCCAGGTGTGAAGGGCAGCTTGAGAGAAAGTGTAGCAAGGAAAGATGGAAAGTTTAAACTTGGGAGTGGGGTATGTTTCTCCTGTTAATGTAGCTAAGCACTGGCAATTGAACATCTCAGCCTGTTAGGTACCCTAGCACTGATTAGATAGCTTTAGCTAATCAGTTTACTGATTGCAGTGGAGCATCAACTTCTTTTTGCAAAGACAGTTTTGGCAGCTGCCAGATCTCCAGGAGTTACTCTCTTTCCCACCTGGCATTCACTCTCATTTCCCTCTCTCACGTAACACCAAACATGATCTTCCTATTTCCCCACATTCCTACCATCTCAGGACACCTTCCCACCCCTGCCCACTCGGCTACAGGCATGTATATTCTTTCCAAATGCCAATGTTTTTCTCTTAGAAGACAGGCTACAAATGACAAGCAGCAGCACAGGTTTTTCCTTCCTGCCTCCATGTCTGCCCACAAATCCTGTCTCCATTTCCACTGCCCGGATGGTGCCCCTACTCTAGACAATATTCACCTTTGAATGCTTTCCCAACATTTAAAATGTAGATATTTGATTCAAGGGGAGACCCTTGTGTAACTCAAAGCAATCCTCAAGGGACCAGATCCTGGGAATCGCTACTTTAGGATGTATCACCATCTTGCATTTTGTAGTTCCCAGTAACGATTTTTCTGCAGTTGAACGTGTGTCAATCCCACACAACATTACTCAACTCACCCAGATGTTACAGGCCTCTGATATTAGAGATATATTCTGATATTAGAATTGTGCCTGAACAGAGCAAATTATGACTAGAGCTGAGAAAGCAATGAATAACAACCAGTTTGTTTCCAAAAATTCATTTTTCCTTTGCCTTCAGAACACCCATGAACCTATTTGTAGATTTTCTCAGGTTTATTTTTATTGGAGTTCTTTAAATAAATGTATTTTATAATATTTTACTTTGTGGCTGTATTGTGAACCTTTAAAACCCAAAACTCAGTTTATATCCTTCAGGTAAAAATGCTGGCTTCCACACTAGCTGAGCACTAAGGCACTTCCAGTCAAGTGCTGGCATTAAAAAATTGAGAGAATCCTTCTGCAAGTTTCTGTGCAAGCACAAAGCCATCTTGGAATCCTTACAAATGGCTTTAATTATGGGAACCAAGCTTCAGCTTTACCAATTCACACATATGACTGGAATATGCATGATATGAATATTTATGTCAGTAGAATTCAAGTTGTCATTGACTGTGAAACAAAATCAAGGACCTCATAAAGTCAGTTAAAATTCAGGCAAGTATGTTCCACTTCATAGCAAAGTACAGAATATTTTGTGCTGCTTCTAGCACAATTCTGAAATGAGAAGGAAAAAAACCCAAGCAATGCATATGTTTCCAGATGCTGTTTAGATAGTCAAATACTTTAACCATCTATGACTCTATGAAAATGATTTTTTTTGCAATAACATTTTTCTGAATGGTTTGGCTACCTAAAATACTCCATTTAAGCAATTAATTCTGAAGCAATGACAAGAAGGTAGTAATGACATGTGCTTGTGCTGGATCTAGCAGTACCACTAGCAACAGTTATTAAAGTCAGAATTTCTAGGTTAACTTGTGGGTAGTGTCAGGGCAGAAAATGAGCCTCCTCTCAGGGCTGTGAAACCTGGTATTCGATTTTTTGCAGTAACAAATGAATACTATCTGTAGAAAATTTTTCTTTTTACCCATGTGGTCCAGCTTTCTGAATGGTTTGGCTACCTAAAATACTCCATTTAAGCAATTAATTCTGAAGCAATGACAAGAAGGTAGTAATGACATGTGCTTGTGCTGGATCTAGCAGTACCACTAGCAACAGTTATTAAAGTCAAAATTTCTAGGTTAACTTGTGGGTAGTGTCAGGGCAGAAAATGAGCCTCCTCTCAGGGCTGTGAAACCTGGTATTCGACCTGAGAGAGTTGTGTTGATTCATCAATTGCACCCACTACCATGCAAGTTTGATGACTTGGGTATATTTTGTTAGCCTGTCTGCCTAAGGAGAAGGAACGGAGAGCATGCAAGGGTATTCATAAATCTGTGGAGGAGAGTCTACTGTCTACTCAGTAAAGAAGGCAGAGGAATGTAGGAAATGTTATGGGAAGAAGCATGATGCATTTTCATTCTGGGTTTTAAAGATATGTGAGTGCTTGGTATTAGAGGCAGTATGGATCTTCTAGGGTCCCTCGGGTCAAGTTCTTCTGTTTCTCTTTGTGTCTGTAGCTAACCTCAGGGAGGTGTTTTGGATCAGGCTCCTTCCTCTCCCAAATTCTTCTTACACTCCATAATGCTTCTTTGCCTCTGACCTTTTCATCTTCATTTCTTTGACTTGTCTCTCTGTTGCTTGGTGAAGAATGAGTTGAGATGTGTTTGGGGTGTGTGTGTTTCTGTAATTTCATCTCCTTTATCTCCCATTACTTCAGCATCTTAAGAGTACAAATGTTTATCATCACTAGTGGCTTTTACTTATTTTACTACAGGAGACATAAAACCAATCTTCCTTCCAATAGCTCCTGTGGAAAAAGCATGAAGACCTTATAACTTGACTTCTCTTTTCTCCAAGGAAGAGGTTGTTCCTGTCATACAAAGTTCTCCTTTCATAAACTGTCATTTCTCCACCCAAGGTAACAGTGGATCTTTTCCATCTTCCAAGAGGACTGAGGGGAGCCACCTCTCCTGATCAAGCAGTGCAGGGATGAGAAAAATAATCAACTCTCCAGAGCTTGGTCACTCTATTCCAAACAGACAGAGGAGCACTTTGGCATCTGCTCAGAGGGAAGTGAAACTGCGAGGACTAAGTCCAAACCTCATTAATTTCCTTGGACTTTGGATGTGCTTGTTGGAAGGTAGGCTTTCATTATGGGCCAAGGATTCTGCACCCAAAGCATCTGCAGACTGTTATAAGCTAGAAGAGCAGTTGCAAGACAGACATTTTGTTGGATGGTAGCTTTACCTTTGTTATGCTTCTCCAGCATTGCCTTCCCCAGGTTCATCCACTGTCTTGACAAAGAGAAAAAAAAAAGAAAACAGAAAAGCTGAGCATAGAAAGGGATTTTGTGTACTATAGCTGCTTAGTCTGTCAAATCAAATTTTGACCTATACTGAGAATCCCTGTAGATTAAATATAATTTTCCCCTTTACTTATATTTAAATGGACCATCAGACTCCATGGAGCTACACTCCCTGGTTGCCATTTACATTCCTGTGCAAACTTACTGTGTGGATGATGCAGCAAATGCTCCCACAGAGCTGCTGTGGGGCCCAGCAATTGTGTGTGTCCATGCCTCGGTGGATGATGGAGGGTTAAATGCCTTCCCTGGCAGTACGTGCTTTCTTATGGGTTTTCAGAGTTTTTTATAAAGCTATTTTCTTTTCATCCCTTTCATCTATTTGTTGTGTATGCCCATATGACCTCCTTAAAATACAAACACACTCTTTTATTTGCAGAGCCCATTATCAGCCGTGTCTTTAGCCTCATGATAAAGGTCAAGTAGATTAGTTAGGGAGGCTCTTGTTTTTCTAAATCCATGTTGGTTATCTCCTTTTAGATAATTACTATCCATGTACTTCTCTAATGTGCCCCAGGATATAGTTTCAATTCCTTGAATACTGCAAGGTTAAATTCATCTACTTTTGACACATTTTGCTGGGTTTCAGCTCTGCTAACTGATTTAATACCAGTGCTTTTGTGATTAGTCATCCCGGACAGGGGAAATAGAGCAAGCGCTCAGGAAGAATATTATTCTTCAATGCAAATGCTCCAAGAAACACCTGTGCTACACCAGCTAATGTTTCTGACTTCTTGTAACAGTTCTTCAGCTGTCCATGCTCTACTCTCTTCCTTCAATGCTGTACTGCCTATGCAAATTCATGCTGTTTATGGAAAACCTGTGGGAATAAAGGAGCACTACAATAAGAAAGCGATGACTAATATTAACCTTCCTGTAACCTCTAGTCAGACTTTAAAATGCCACAGAAACATCAATGCTTTCCAGGTTCTTATTTTTTAAAATAATATTCTTACATTAAGAAACCCACATTTCACACTTGTCAGAAAAAAAAATCATAGCAGACTTCTTTTGTTTTGTACTTTGTCTTCACGATAATAAATGCAGGAGAAACTTGGAGGCTTTAAACATATATAAACACACAAGATGCAGCTCAAAATTACTCACTTTCAGTGAATGTTCCTTATCTGCTGAATTGTCAAGTTGAATAACTGTGCTTTAATAGGTGCTTTAGCCATAGTTAAGGATCTATTTTTTCCCCTGATTTTCATGATTACTCTTCATCACAACAGGACATTTAAAATGCTGCATAAGATAATATGGCATAAGGAATATGGAGAAAATGTGGTGTTCTTTTCAAGATCTTTACTCTCTGTAATTCGCTAATGAAAATGCCTGGTTCTGTCTCATTTACACTTTCAGAATAATATTGATTCCTGATGTGATAACAAAGTGGGAGCATTTTGATTTTTCTGTTTTGACATCTTTAGAGGCCAAATGTTTTCTTGTGTGATGCATCTCTTTAGCAAAGAAGCAGTGCTGATTTATCACTGTGAGCAGCACTGTAATTTGTACCACTCTTTAACTCCTCCCTTAAAAAACAGAAAACATAATAACAGTAGTAGTAGTAGTAGTAGTAATAATAATAATAAACAGTCCATGTTACTGTGCTTTACTAATGCTTACATCCCATGGTCAAACAAATCTATTATGGTAAGGAGCACAAAGCTTCACACACACGTTTTCCTTCCATCCTTTTTCTATGAGCATGGATAGACAAATAATTTCTCCCTAACACATGCTTCCTGGTCTTCCTAATTCTCCAGTGGTATGTATTGAATACAACAGTATGTATTTCATTAAATAATTCAGCCATATTTTATACTTAGGAAGCTGTCCTGTGCTTGAGGTCGGCATGAACAGAAGACATTGAGGCCAAAATGCTGGTTTGGCTGTTTCCCTGTAACTCTAAACAGAAGTCCTTTTTTAATGCAAATTTGTTTTTAGTTATGAGGAGATTTAAGCACTACAGAGACTTTGTCGACACATTGTCATTTTGTATGCTGTTCAGATGCCACCGTATGTGGGGTGTGGTATAAAAGCCAAGCTAGACCGCGCTGTATCCAGCCTAACATTTTTCACTGGCTATACACCCATTCAATAAAAACCTTCAAAATACTGGCATGTTTTTTATTCATAAGGGTCTCTCTATATATGCAATATTCTGTGCTATTCCTGACTGATTACAACATCTCTGTAGAAGGAAATGAGGTAAATCCTGCAATATACAAAATATTTTTCAAATGCTAAAACTCTGACCTTATAAAACAAAGAAGCAACCTTGAGTCAGCCAACCAAGAGCTTTTTATCAGTTTAATGTAGCAGAACTCGACCAAAGGGGCAAATTTTTGCACTACCTTGCCACTGATGTGAATGCTGCAGCTGTGTTTGTGTATCCATATTCATTATTGCTAGTGCTCCTCCTGGATTATGACTGACCCAGAAGAATTTGAATCTTCATTTTGAAATTTTTACTTTTTTAAATTATGGTAGAAGCAGACAGAAAGAATACTCGGGGTATCCATTATTTCTTTCCACAATTTGCTAGAAGTGACAGAAGCTATTAAAGAATGAAGGCATACATATCTCATGCTATTCAGCTGACTGGTAATTACAGTGCAATTAAATTTTTCATGCTGTAGATTGTGTCTGTTTTCCAAAGAAATTAAAAACTGTGGTCCTTTGAGAATTGTGCTTTTAGTCTCTAGACATTTACTGCTATAGCATTTATTAAATGTGATCATTGATGAAATTTGCACATCCAACATACTTACAGGAGGAGGTTTGCAGTTAGGTGACTTCTGGTTTTGGAAGTGTGTTATTCCTGTAGAAATGCACTCTCCCAAAGCTTCCTATATGTCTCAAAGATTAGGAAATTATGAGCAAAATTAATCATCCTGTATTCCCATTTCAATTTGGAGAATCAAAGTGTGGCACAAATTACACCACAGTTAGGAGTCTGAGTCAACATGACAGAAAACTGCACTCATATGGTGATCTTGAATTATTAATGCTGGGGAGTATTCGGCAGAGTGAGTTTGATATTCTGAATTTCCTTCTCAAGGAGCCCTTGACTTTGCACTGCCTATACTGGGCACCTGGAAAGATTAAGCTTCCCATCTGACAGCGTGAATATGCTGTTGAGATAAATCCTACTCTTATTGTCATATTGTCTAGAGTCACGTTCAAGTATAGTAGCAGAACTGATTATTTGTTCACTATTTAGAACCAACTGCAGGCAGCTCTGGAAAGGATTTAGACATGTGCATAAGGCCCGCAGAAGTCAACTAAGCAGATGCTTAAGCACTTACTTTAAATGCTTTCCTGAATAAAAATGGAATTAGTGCTCAAATGCTTAGAACGTGCAGTGTCATGTACAGTGCAAAGACATGAAATGGCCTCACAGCACAGACTGAAAGGTAGATGGACAAAAAAAAAATCCAGTGGCAGGGATGACGAGAAGATTCCTAGGCTGGGAAAAGGTTCAAGTTTTGCTTTCTTCAGGCTCTGCAGAAGTTTAAGAAGTTTCCTAAGAGGGATTTAAATGAAGGCAACTATGATAGTTTGGCAATTTGCCATTACAGGAAACATAAGGAGATACAGAGAAAAATGCCGAGAAATTTTTAAAAAAAAAATCTAATCTGGTATCATATAGGATCTGATAGGAGAATGTCTTTTAGAATGCAAAGCCTGAATCCTGTAGGTACTTTCAGTGCAAATTCCTACCTGAAGTATCCATGGTTTTTCTCCCAGAATTACAAGGAAAATTATTTCAGTAGATTTTTCCTTTATTTCGTAATTTAGCATGGATCCAACTAATTGAATACTTGTCAAAATGTTTCATACCTCAAATTAAAAAAATTGTTTTCCATTGAATTCTGAGGATAAGAGCAGGTTCCAGATTTCAGGATTCTACTTTCTTTAGAAATTATAACTAACACAGAAATGTAAAGGAAACCTGTAATTACTAAGAATCTGTGAATCCTAAATAATTGCTCATCAGGGATCAGATTCCAGCTCCTTATATAATGCAATTTAATCATGCATTTAAAGCCCTATATTTATGTGAACAAAAGAGGTAATCGAAGGCTTGTCTACCTAGGGAGCTTAGTACAGTATTTGTCCTGCCCTGCATTTCCTGACATTGAAATGTATTTTATTGAGTACCGCTAAAAGAGAGCAAGAGAGAGAAACAATCTTTTTCTTCAGAGGGTACCATCCATCTTCCTCTTTAGGGCAGCTTAAATGAGAAAATTTAGTACCATGGCAGCAGTTGCTTGCACTTGCTTTGTACATGTAACCACTTTGTTTTGCTATGGGAAAGAGAAGAGTGACAAATACAATTGAGGTGACAATGTCTAAGAATTTCCATTTTGATTTGCTAACAACCTCCTTAATGTTCAGATTTCAGCTATCTTGACAGGTATATTCATAGAGGATGAAATTCACGTGCAGACAGACAGCCCGAGGCTTATGCACCATGTAAATCCTGTCTAAGCCTTTAAAATGTGCTTTAAGTGGGACTAATTGATATACAGGACCTGTACAGGCCCTTATACACATGGGAGAATTGCTCCCAGTTTTTAGGCTTGCAATAATTAACTAGGGTACTTTGCTTTAAAAATATTTTATTCTTTTTGATCTGCTTCCATTTTTAGTAGTTAACTGCTCTCAGGCTGTCCTCTGTTTAAACACAAGCAGAGCGGAATATTTGAAATTTCGATGTATGTGTTAGATATAAACACAAATGAAATGTATATTGGAAAGGTCAGCATTCAATAAAAATTCAAATCAGATATTTAGATCTGATTAGACACTGTGTGATCTGTGTGGTATGCACATGGGGATTGTGCAGAAAATCCCCTAAACATGATTATGGGAAAGCACACATTTTCTAAAGGACAAAATTCATTGCAGCCCTTAACAATTCTTAAGACATAGGTGGACACTAGAATTACTATAGCAACTGATTATGTGTTTGTTGGTAGTTTAGTATTTGCCAGTACATTAAGCACAATATGCCATTTCTGATTAATACTTCATAATTTGTATTTATTGTACCATCGATTTTAGATCAAAATGTAGCACAACCAGCTTATTAACCTAATAATGCAGAATACATTCTTGTATGTAGTTTCATCTTGCCACAGTTTGTCTAGTATCTGAAAGGACAACCCCTTTTTTTTCCCTCCTCGTTAGCAAATTTTCTAGCTACCTCCTGTCCATTTAGAGCAAGTCATACAGAAAACATTAAATATTATTCTGAAGAGAGAATGATCTTCATCATAGGATTTTATCTATACATACATTTTGGACCAATGTTCTGAAGAAACATGGGGTTTTGGTTTTTCAAGCATACCATTTTTGTTTCACCAATGCTTCTTCCTTAAGGGTAAATAACCCAAATAGATCTTAAAGTGGTTTAATTAATTTTTTTCAAATACCTGTGTTTTTCTCAATTTAATGCAGTATGGCCCAATTTACTTTGGGAATGAATCAGGCTAAATTTGAAATAACTCTGCATTAGTTTTCAAGTACAGCATTTACAACTACAATATGGCTGAAAAGATTACTTAAATTCACACCATTAACAAATTCAAATTAACCTTGAAAGTCTACCAGTAGGCAAGCTCTCTAACTCTAGTATTTATGCAGAAGAATTAATTGTCTACCCAAGAATTTCAGTTATTTCCAAATTCCTCCTGAAAATCAGTGTGCTTGCCCACATATTATAAATGCTGAAAATTTGAAATTGTAATCTGAAAAGTGTTTCATATTGCAGTCATAATTTCAAATTAACTCAGGGTTCATTGGTATGGCCTCATGTACACTGGCAAGGGTAGAAATGAGGTTTGACCAAGCACTCTTTCTTTCAAGTATGTGTGAATTGTCTTTAATCTTTTTTGAGTTGTTGACCTTATCTGTAAGGTAAAGAGATTTGTTGGAGTTCAGGAAGTTTTAAATGAAGTATTAAAATAAAATGTGATAAAGTAATATACATAGAGTGAGGTAATCACTAACAATGTTGCGGGTTGGTTACTGGGTGACAAAGACACACTGCTTTACAGATATTAAGTGCTAAAATTTCCGTCACTTTGTTCACTACTCTGACTTGTGGAATCTCTTCTTTGTATAAATGGTCATTCACTACTTTTAAAAACACGGATTTTGCTTGTACAAAAGTGCTACAAAAATGCTGACAATGAGAATATGTGATGGAAGTAACTCATCACTGTGTACGAAGGCTACGTCTCAGGTTTGATACCCTACTCTGTACTTGAGGCTTGTGATGCAGCTAACAAGTGTGATGTCTTTGGAGGTTAACAATCTTATCAGGAGCCCTTGGGGGGTAAAGGCATGGGAAAGATGTTTGGTGACGGAGCTTTGGGCGAGGGCAAGCCATGCTAAAAGCTAAAGGGGACTTGGTGGTGGAGTGTTCAGAAGGGACTTGTTCCTAGAACAAGACAAGGATGCCAAAAGAAAAGAGACAAAAAGAATGGAAAAAGAGATGAGTGTACATGCTTTGCTGGGGAGACAAAACGCGTCATTCCTGTACGCTGTCAACCAGTAATCTTTCCATTTATTGCTTCTCTGTTTGAGAGGAAGATAGATTTTTTTAGTAGTTGCTTTCTGATGTAAATATTTCTCCGCATGAAACTGGCTTAAAATGTTATGTCTTGTGTGTTGTATAAAATAGTATGAGATACTGTTTGAAATTACTTGATCAATGTTCTGTCATTTAAGAATTCAAAAAAATAATGGTACGATTATATTTAATGTCTGGGTTCAAATTTTTCAATGCTAAGGCAATCTGCATGTCTGTATGCATTCATTTTAAATCTACTTATATCATGGGGGAAATACTTTTACTACACAGTGGTGTTCATGCTGTCAGTGTACTTCCTTGCACAGCAAAATTTCCCTCTTGTCTCATCTCTATTCATAAACAAATGTCATGGAGAAGTTAATACTTTGCAGTTTTAAATAATCTACTGTGTCATGCCTCAAACCAGCAACGAAAAAATATAAATATTTTGTGAAACTTACTTTCATGGGTAGCATTATTTGTACTTTATAGCAACATATAAAAATAATAATTTACATGGTAAACTATGCAGGTCTTCTGCTGTGCTGTAGCTAAAGAACTCTGTGTTTGAAAGTGGACGTCATTCTTACCTCTGTTCTGGAAGTGCACTGTTAAGGAGACTGATAACATTTAGAAATGCATAACTTCGGGTTTCCTTTTAATGTAATTATTCTCTTTTAACTTAAAATCAAATTTATACCAAAAAATTGCAACAGTAATCCAGGTGCTTTCTGAGGGGGCAGAATGCTAGATCTCAAAACCATGGTCTAAACACCAAAGCAGTTCTCATTCAGCTTTAGGATGCAATCTAGAACATTCCGGGACAAGATAAAATGGATATGTGGCAGAGCAGCTCGGAAAAGTCAAAGCAGGAGCTCAGCCATCAACATGTCCACCCTGTTGCTTATCCATAGCAGATCTGGATGAGAGCATATCTGATGATTCAAGGCTAAGGACAGCAGTTGATGGTAGCATCAACCAAGTAAGGGCTCAGACTGAGCCATATACATTCTTACATGAAGATACAACTCTCATAAGCTGCTCATCTGATCAAGGACAATGTAAAGAACTGTTCTAAATATCAAAGACTGTGATAAGGTATGTTGTAGTTTTTGCCCTAAAAAGTCTGCAGAAAGCCAGTAAGCAATTAGCAGAGCCTTTCATATGAACTCACTTTCATGTGAGTCAAAGTTGCTGGTCCTTTGATAGAGTCTTATAAAAAAAGAGGAGAAAGTGAACCAAGGACATTACTTGATGTACCACCATGAGCAGAGAAAGAAGATACAGCTCCAAAGAAGAGCATGAAATCCTTTTTATTTTGAAAGCTTGCAGTGCCATGATAGGCATCTGCAAGAACTCCAGGAAAGACCTCCATGTTTTTGGGAGAGAAACTGTCACCTAACAAAGGTATTTTTCTTCAGTCTATTGACATGCATCTGGTGCAGCATGAAAGTGGAAGTCATGCAAAAATCCTCAGAATGGATGCCATGAAAGCCAAGAGATATCTAAGCCACATTTCAGAGAAATCACAAATTGACAATCAAATGGTGATGTCCCATTGTGCTACTTTGCAAAATCAGATGGAGCCATGACATTTTGTTTTTGCTTGAGGCAAGTAAATGCCATTTTAGATTTTGATGCCTGCCTCATGCCATGGATTCATATTTAATAGCAAAGACTCGGTATGTGGTTTTTCTATGCCTCACAATAGAGTATTGACAGATTTTTTTTCATGGCTGCCTCCTGTACCAATTTAGAAAGATGCCCTTTAGGCTGCAGAGATTAATGGACATATCATAGATCAATGGGAAGCTTCCTGAGGCTTTATGCACAGTACACCATTGCATGTCTTAACATGGAATTTTCAGGGTGTATAGGGAGTTTACTGTGAAACAGTTGCTTCAAAGATGTGTATCTTGCACGTAGCCCAGCCAAATGAGCAATCAGCCTCCATAGGACACCCTACTTTGTTTATTTGTAGGTAGACAGAATCCAGCAAAAATATAAAACAATGAATAAAAAGAGGGAAGAAGAGGTTGGAGGGGAAAAAAGCTACTTGGTGGGACAGAGAATAGTGAAAGAAGAAAATGTGAGGTAAGGGTAGGATAGAAAGATACAAAAACTAGAAGAGGAAAATGGAGAAGAAAATAGGAGACAAATATCTGGGAAGAGGGAGAAAAGGGAATTTCTCCTTACTGTTAGAAATAATGTCCTGTAAGATAGACCAGAGGTTCTGCCTCAGACACAGCTGGTATGTGTAATGGGAAACCAATAGTAAATATTATGCCAAATGGTTTTTAGCAGGCAAAGGGATATTAACTGCAACACAGGATGATACAGTAGTCCAGGACACATAGATTGGTCACCTTGGAAGCTCTGCTGCACTTGCACAACAGCTGACCAGAGCTCTTCCCAATGTGCTGGCTATTTTTTCTGAGCTAAAACTGTGAACCTTGTCTCACTGCACTGAAATGATCTACTAGGAACTGTGGCCCAGGTATTACAGAATCTTTCTTTAGCTCTGTGGGACACAACTAACAGTTGATAGAAAAAATAATACTTGATATAGTCCACATGCACTTCTTTTGCTCATTGCCCCTTGTCCTGTCATTAATAAATCATTGTGCTAATTGCCTCCACACAATTGACCAAGAGAGAAATGTGGTTGTTCATTGTTCTGTAATTTTAGACTGTGAGAAGAAGATTATGTGGTTTAGACATGATAGTGCAGTTGTAACTCTTCCTTTGTGCCTGCTGCCCCTGGTGAATGCAGTGCAAGGTAAACATTTATCAGATCATTTCGAAAGATTCCTCTCAGGAGTGTGCTACGTGGATGGAATGTCTACCTGTGGCCTGAAAGCAAGGGATGTTGGACACAAAATGTTTGTGCCTCCAGTGGTACCTGTGCAAGTACCGTTGTAAGGGCCAGATGAATCAGTTCCCTGTCAAGTAACTCCACAGGATTTTCTCTGCAGCTTCCAGTGTTTTTTTTCTGTTTGTTTGTTTGTTTTCCGGTGGGCTGGTGGCCACAGTCTTCAGTGTCACATTCAGCCACTGCACTTGTGGTCTGGCCTGGAGAAGCAGCCACCGTTCCATGGCTTTCCTCATCAGGGCTGGAGTTCCCACAATTGGAGAAAATGATATCTTTCCCACAGACCCATCATGTATTTTTATGTAGTAGCCACTAAGTGGGGAAAAAACTCAAGGTAATTCTTTGAGAACTGGGATCCTGTTTACCATGTTTTCAGTCTGGGAGCTCTTTGTTTCTGTTTTTACTCATGAGATTTATTCAGTAGATCCCTGAATGCACTGTGCTTTAGTTTAAATGAACTGTTCATCCCTTATCTTGCCTATCGAAGTATATCCTTGTCGTGTCAAGATGTGAACCTCTAATGACCTAATCTAGAAATGCAATCCAAAACCTCATACTGAGGAAATTCAATGCAAAATGCCTATTGGAGAGTCTTTTATTCTCCTGTCTCATACATCAATAAATAAGCTCTGAGTGGCTGGGCCACATAACTACAGCTAAGTATAATTTTGCAAAACCTCAGAATCTCTTAGAACAACAACATATGATTACAAAATGGTGGATTGAGATAACAAAAAAATCTTAAGCCAAAATCTGAGCGTAAAACTTTGCTCTCTGTCTCTGCACTGCGGGAAGAAAGCAACATTTTTTTAAAAAGTGACACAACAATATTTTACTCCAAAGTATGCATTCAGAGTGATGATCTGGAAACTTAGATTTGATTCAGTGATGCTGACAATAACATTGTCTTATAGCTCTCAGAAGCACGGTTTCCATGTGCAAACAAAAGGTGATATAACCATGATAATCACAGAATCACAGAATCACAGAACGTTAGGGATTGGAAGGAACCTCAAAAGATCATCTAGTCCAATCCCCCTGCCGGAGCAGGAACACCTAGATGAGTAATATATGCATCAAACATGAAGATCAGTGCCATTGTACTGGGTTACATCACTGGGAAGCACGTTGAGATCTGCTCTCTGTAACATACGTGTTGGATTGACCCACTGGAGACAGTAGCTCACAGGCTAAAGTAGTGACAGATACAAGATACCATGTAAAGCACAAAATCTTGAGACCTGCTTTACTGTATATGAACTCATATATTAATTTCATGGATCTATTTCCTCCTCAAGCAATCTTCTCTTAAAACTTTTAACCCCCTACCTGTTCTTCCAAGGTACAAATGTGCTCATTAATCGAGGTGTACAGCAAACATGGCATTGCTTGAAAAATGCTTGCTCAGTGAACATACTACTTGCAGTTACAGAGTGTTCAAGCATGCCTTGGTCTTTTGAATTACTGCACACCGTTTTCCATGCCATGAAGAGGCATAGTGGTGTTACCTGAAAAAAAAAATCTCTCCTTTATATTCAGCCAGCATTTCAGGCAGCAATTCAGAGCCTGGGGGAGATTATTGCTCGTGATTGCTGTTCATAAAGTTCATAGCGGGTCTTCTTTTTTCTGTAAAGAATGCTATTTTCCCCTTTCCCTTTCTTCTAGATTGTTTTATTTCCTAGGACACTCTGGAGCAATTTACATGCCTTTTTGGTCATGCAAGAAATTTTCTACACATCTGAGCAACTGGGTGGAAGTGTTCCTCAGTTCAGACAGATGGTCTTATTTAGCTGTCACATTTTTACTGTGTAGCTTACCAAGGATATGTAATTCTCTTCAGAACGAGTGCTAATATTTTGAAATTCTACAGAATCTTCCTATTGAACTCGTAAAGCTTTTCACAAACATGACTGAATTTAGCCTTATTTCAGCTCCACTGACTAGATCACTGTTCTCATCTTAAGATGGAAAAACTGAGACTGGATAGCTAAATGAGATATCTGACATCAGGCAATGGAGTTCCTGTTCAGACACGCTGGTAACAACTTATGCATAAGAATCTCACTACATTTTATGAATGCTACTTCAGCTGTTATCGTTGCTACTATTATTGATGGTAAGTATCCAAGAAGGAAGGAAAATAAATGGCAGCTGCTAAAGTACAGGCCTGACAAATTTTGAAAGGTGACAACACTGTAGGTGAAAGCAAAATGTTGTAAGAGGGGTGAGTCTAGAAGACATCTGAGTGGTCAAGAATGAAGGGATGAGCCATCCAGATGTTGACAGGACATTGAGATTAATATCATAGGTTCAACAGCTACCCCACCTAATCAGAGGCCTGTACACATTGAGCTGCATCAGATATCTGCTGTTTGGATGAACCATCTTTCTGGTTTGAAGATGGGGAGTGGAAAGGAGAGATCCTTGGTCTTTCTTTTTTCCATAACCCCTTTATTAGTATTATAATGAAACTCTGTTGTTAAACGCAATGCCACAGTGTTAGTTACAAGATACCACAACACAAAAAGTCCCATCTTCCTAAACGGATGCAGAGTAAATCCCTTACTGTAATTACTTAGCTTCACTATTAGCTATGGACATGGCTTTTACTCTCAAAGTAAAAGTGGTGCTCAAAAAGCATCCTCACGTCAGAGGTGACTAGTACTAAACAGCCAAAGAGTAAGACCCATAGTACTTCAGAAGTGTGAACTAGATTGCCATCACCTCAAAGATACAGGTCAAATTCTGAACAGAGAAAGAAAAGAAAGAAATGAAAAATGCTGAAAAAAAAAAACCCAACAATGTAGATTTGCTAAAAATGGTTTGTGCAAGACTTATTTTTAAAGACAATATAATCTAAATGGAGCAAAATACCACAGAGCTAAGCTTCAATGAAGAATGTAATGGAGTATTACAGAGTTACTGTCATTTTGGTCATTCATTTGCACAAAAATGTTAAGATGGATAAGAAACTGGGTAAGAAAAAGTCGTATTTGGAGAAATATCAAAAAAAGAGGGAGATTATGATGAGTCCTTTCATAGTCTTCAACTGTTCAACTGTTCTAAGCTGGAAGCTTATCATTTGGAAACAGCAGACAGAGAAGATCTGGTGATCACAGGATTACTGTAACATGCCAAATGAGTTAGTCATTGAAGAAGAAAATTTCAACCTAGACTTGGTTATCTGTTTGCTTCTTCATAAAAAATCAACTGTACCTAGAGGTTCTGGATGATTGTTCGTTGACGGTTCAGCTAGTGTCTGTGTGAGACAGATCTTTTTATTTGCTCTGAACCCCCACCAGTTGTTGATTTCATCTGATATCTTCTGGGTATTACAAGAGACAGTGATCATTCCTCATTTGCCTTTTCCATGCAGCCTGTGATTTCATAGATCTGTTGCCAAGTCCTTCCACAATAATTTCTTTTGCAGGCTTGTCCTGGGGTATTGGTTTATTTATTCCTTCATTGCACTGCCTCTAACTGTCCTCATCACTCCTGTCTATACCTTGCTACTGAACTCTTTTGAGAAGACAGAATGAGAATTGCATGCAATGTCCGAGGTGTAGGGGTGTGAAGTATTTTTACAGCACTTCTCTGTTTTCCTAAAATATCCTAATATTTGTTTTGGTTTTTTTACCATAATGTGCACAGAGCTAATGTTGTCACAGAAATATCCATAATAACTCCAAGATCTATTTCCAAAACCATACAGGCTACTTCAGAACCCATCACTGTGTATATAAATGCCTGCTAAAATGCTGATCTATGTGTACAAGAAAATAATAATAAAAATAGGAATAACTCTCTAGTCCTCAGGAGTGGAAAGTGACAGAAATCCAGCCAAAAACACGCTGCTTTGATTCTTTCCTCATCGACAGCTGCCATGAGAAAAATGACTGTGTCCCTTCAGATTTCAGCCATCCTATCAAAAATTGGTATTTGTAATCATCTCACTGAAGAGGGAGAGAGTCATTGCACAGCACCTGACAGTTTCTCTGGAGAATTATCTGAAGAGATGATAGAAAAGGAAACAAGTTTGATACTATTGCTTAACCAAGTGATCTAATTCACACCTTATAGTCTTCTGTGTTACAATGGACTTGTGAGGTGATCTGAACTACTGGTGAGTGGAGAGAAGGAATTTTGCACTGAAGACGTCAATCAGCTGCGTCTGTCCTTGTGCATGATGTGCTTGCATACACGCACACACGCTGCTGTGACCTCTCTGAAGTTTGCTGACACCTGTAGCAATTGGATGAGTGTGGCTCTGGGAGGGGGCATCTCATAGCAGAGGGGTTTCCTCCAATTAGAGGAAAGTTACTTGCAGCTTGCACGAGGGATCAAGCAAAGTTTTTCATTTTCCTGTCACTCTCTGGTTCTGTGTCTGAAGAAAGATCATGCAAACCTTTGTAGATTTGTGATCTGCTCTAAGGAAACTTGCATTGCTTTTATCTGCAGCCAGTCTCGTAGTTGTATTCTCAGCTGTAAAAGATACTGAGGGTGGGCCATTTTTCTTAATATCAACAGCTACGCATAGGTTCACTGCTGGAGGTGAAGGTGACACCAAGGTCTTTGTCACAAATTATGGTGTCTCCAGTGTACATTTTCCTTCCATATTTTACTTTTCTTCCCACACATGTTCTCTTTAACTTGCTTTCCCATTCTGCCTTTGCTGCCTTTCCTGCACTTCTTGTGTTTTGTGGCATTCTTCCAACGTACTCTATATGACTTTTAAAATCTTTTAATAAATCCTTTGAACTAAACTGTTGACCTCAATCTCTTACTGTTCTAGTTATGCAGGAACTGAGAAGATACATTCTTATCCGTAGCAACAGTCCATCCTACCATCTTTAGCTGTAAACTTTGTGAACTCATGACAAAAAACTCAAGAGGTAGCAGATGTTTTGAAGATCAGCCAGGACCCAGGGATGATCTTTGTAAAATCTTTTCCTATTTCCATTCCAGATTGAGCACTCTTTCTTTCCTTGACATCTCTTAATACCAGAAGACAGAACATTTGAAGTGGACAGTTCAAACAGACTGTCAGCCGTTTAAGTGGACAAGTGAGACGGATCAAGACCCAAGATGAAAATTGCAATTTATACCACTTCATCATTTTATTAAAGTTATCATTCAAATCTTGGCAGAGCCAACATCTGGAACAATATCCATTTTAATATGACATAAATTATCACCATAAGGAATACGACAGAATGATCAGCAGCGAGAGAAAAATCAGATGGATAGCTAACATTTTTTGAGAATGTAGTCGATTAACAAGTGCTTGTTTGATCACATCGCTTAAATTACTGAAACAAATAGTAATGGAACAGTATGAGATGCAGATGTGATGAAAAATATTTCTGAGCCATAATTTCACAGACCTAAATCTTGAATTGTTTCCAGAGGCAATTGTTTCACTGAAATAACAGGACATTTCTTGAGTGAGGACAAAATTTTAAAAAACCCACAAACTAAAAAAAAAAAAAAAACCAAAGAAAGAAAATCACATTGGCAGTCTGACACAAAAGTTTCT
Source organism: Mesitornis unicolor (assembly GCF_000695765.1). Classification (NCBI taxonomy): domain Eukaryota; kingdom Metazoa; phylum Chordata; class Aves; order Mesitornithiformes; family Mesitornithidae; genus Mesitornis; species Mesitornis unicolor. Next base: position 26,916 of record NW_010183259.1, read on the forward strand.
AAACTAAGGTTACTGTCTCAACATTACAGTTTCAAAATACAGTGAGCCTGTTAAGCCTATAAAACTACATTTACTTTCTTTCGGATTGGCAGAGCCAGACAGATAGACAAGACAGCATAGGCACAAGAACCGAAGGCTCTGCATGAACCGAAAAACATCCTAAAGTCACTATGAGATCTAGGATCAACTCTTGGCTTTCCCAGAGATTTTCTCTTATAACATTGGACAAACTCCTTCATTTTCCCGGGCCTTTGTGTCTTACCTGTGCAGAACAAAGGCTGTCATGCCATGCTCTTTAGTGCTTAGTATGATGAGGCTCTTACATGAGTTGTGGTCATTGGTGAAAATATCAATATTGGAGCTACTGAGAGTTTTGCTGATACAGCAATAATAAAGATAGAGAGCACATGTAAATTAGACTGCAAAAATGTACAGTCAGGTTATATCATAAGGCAATGGACTTTCCAGCTGGGTTATAAAATTATACACATTTTCTGCTGTTATTTAGTTAAACCAAAAGTCTCTTAGGGGTAATTAATAGCTTTCTGTAATAGTAACAGAAAGTATCTTTTCCTGATTTAGTTTGTAAGAGGTTTTCCAGCATAAAGCTTCTACTAATAATAATGTCTTCTCATCTCTGGCAAAGCTTTTTTGTAATGCTTTTGGGATGTGCACTAGGGTTACCTCCAGTAAAACATCCCTGCTAGTGCTGAGGAGCTGGTCCCAAAATCCTGATCACTGATGCTTTGATCGTCTCTGTGAGACACTGTGATGGGGAGATAAAATGGAAAATAAACTTTTCAGAGCAGCTGGAGTATATCCGGTCTGCCGCAGGTAAAGGGTTTAGTCTGCTACTCCAAAAATGACGTGGCTGCTGCAGAAGGTATAAGGGGAGTTGTAAGGTACTGATCTGATTTGAACTTATCTGGTTATCCATGAAGAATAGGAAGTTGTTAAGAGAAGAACAGAAAGAGAGGGAGAAAGATAGAAAGAGAAGCCAGAAAGAATAACAAGTTAACACCATTATTATTCCAAGAAAAAACACATTATTAACATGAAAGCCAGGCCAGTATTCCTTTGGAAGGCTTTCACAGAGACCTCTAAAGTTTATGCACAGGCTAATATAGATATATCGCCCTTAGAAATTTTACAGTCTAGTTCCAACTAGACTTCTAATATTTAGCATGCAAAACAGAGTCACTTAGTCCCATATTGATAACGCGTTCCCATTTCCTCTAAAAATAAACCTGTAATCTTGTTCCATCCCAAGCAAAACTATTGCACAGTGCTCGTGCCTATTAAAAAATACTAATATTGAGCAAATTATGTCTAAAGCTGCTTAAGATTGTTTTTTATAAATAGAGCATTGCTTGTTAAGCACTAGTTCAGCCTCAAATTGCTGGTTTTGGAGCAGGAATTGCTAGGTGAAATCCTGTGTAGATCAGCCTGAACAGCTGCAGCACAGTCTCTTTGGCATTAAGAGCTGTGAGCTCCTAAATGAGCACAGTTACTTTACCTGTCTTATGCTCCTGAGGCATATGATTTCTTTAACTATTCATAAAATAACTGGTTCCTCCCTGAAAATGTTGATAGATGCCAAATGTTTCATACTTCTTAGCACAAATAATAATTTGTCCTAAAAATTATTCTCATAATTCCCATATTTAGAACCCATTGATCATCCCAGCCAGGGAGTAGAAATAATATCATGTGAATTAGATGACCGGTCTCACATCACTGAATAATGAAAAAAAACAAATAACTGAACAACATAAAAATAATTCCTAGGCTGCAGTTCAGTGAACAGCTTTAATGAATGTACTCAGATACTGAGCAGCTCAGAAATCAAGAATGAGTCAGAGAAGGAAGAGAAGGTTGAACTTACTGGGTGCTATATTTGCAGTGAACACTTCCACTGGCCGTAGCTGGTAGGTTTGTGTCATGAGGCTGACGCTGTCCCCTTTGCATTCTGCTCACCACCTTTTATGCAGCCCAGGAGCCACTTCTTAATTCCTGCCCTGTTGCTGAGGCTTCTAAAACTGCTTTATGTCTTTTATGCTGTCATATTTACTTGCAGTAAAAGGTACTGCAAACCAATTTACAGTTATGTATAGCATCACTTTTTACATGTCACCATATCAAAAAGCCTTGTACCATTGCCATTTTAAACCCTTATTCCAGGTTTTATAAATCCTGCCTGCTTCTAATTATATCAGGCTGGAGACGACAGTGTAAATGTTAACCCCACAGGCTGATTTACAGGGAATGGTAGGTGTCTATTTATTCTAAAATATGAGGCATCAGAAAAGGCACTGATTTTGCATAATAGTAATTTATTTGTAACGTGTTTGGGATGTGCACTAGGGTTACCTCCAGTAAAACATCCCTGCTAGTGCAGGGATGAACTCTCTTTTTAATAATAGGCTTTAATTAACAAGAGAACACAAAGGCTCTGATTATTTACCCTGTCATAGGAGATAAGCTGAGAGAAATTAATGGAACTGCAGTATTAAGAAATAGAAGGAACTGGCTAAAACTTGTCAAGGTTTGTCTTTTTTTTAATGTTCTCCTTTACATGAGAACACAAGAGATTGCTTGGAGAGATTCAGAGCTAATGTGTAGAATGAAGAAATTTTTTTTTTGTTTATAAAGTATATGAGCCGTGGTTGCTTTGGGGGTTAATCAAGGCAAACCTTGTGGCTGAATTACAGAGAGGAGCTATCGATTGCACAAGTGTATTAGAAGCAGTTATTGCTTTACGAAGCATGGGCTGTATCTTTGCCTAGTGAAAATTGGCATCCTTGTATTTTGTGAATGAAATGCAGGAACTGCTGGTGCCTGGAACATGACACACTGGTGCAAGCTACCTGGAGACTAGGAAATAACTTTCATTTGAGGTTTTGACCAGACAGAGCCTTCTTTGCCTCACTCTTCACCTATGAAGTCTCCCAGGCACATCCTAGAATAAGCGTTGATCCAGGGATTACCTGAGAGAGTGTGACCCCTGCAAACCTATCGGACCCAATGACTACCTCCAGCAGAGGCGCTGAGAGAGCTGGCCAGCTTGCTCACTGCTGTCTTGGTAAGGTCCAGAAGATCAGGGAGTTACCATCCGAGTTAGGATATCACATCCAGGTGAGTAGAGAGTTGGATAGGTAAAAAATTGGCTGGGTGGTGCAGGCCTGGAGGAGGCAACAAAAAGGCACTTCTGTGGGCTTTGCAGATGACACCAGTTGATAGACAGAAGGGCAGGCTGGAGGGACAGGCTAGCATGGATGCTGTTGGTCACAGATGGGAACAAAGCTATGCTGTCTATATAAGCAGAGCATGTGATACAAAATGTATGGGTCTTCCTCAGCCTGCTCCAGTTCTCTTGTTACAACACAGCCTTATTTGTTGGTTGTAGTATTCTGTTTAATCTCTCTTTGCAAGTGGACTACTGGGCATTGACCAGTGCCAAGGGCCAGGAAACATCACTCCACAGAACTATCTTTATTTCAGTTTTCAGCATGTTACTGTTCCTCTTCCTGTCCCTCAGGCCTTGGTAAATCTCATAAAATCCTTTTCAGATTGAAATCCTACTCTTCCCAAGATGTAACGTGTTTTACAGCATCTATTTCTCTATAGTTGTCTTAGTCTCTAGTTGACTGTCTTTATGTACCAGCTCCTTGGCTGCTAAATGTCTTCCTTATTCTTAAATTTATCAACTTTGTTTTCTTCAGAGCAACACATGGGGATAATAAATTGGCTCACAAATATGTGACACTGTTTCTTAGTTCTTTCTACCATGCCAGTTTTTAATAATACTGAATCCCAGAAATGCCTGGAAGAAGGCAGCAGCATTTTCCCCACTTGCACGTCTCCCAGAAGAGCTGCAAGCTGTCTGGATTTCTCCAGTGAACTCACTCAATGGATGTGCTGCCACAGAAGGTGTTCCAATAGTTTAATAGATTTATTCCAGAATATGATAATAAACAGTTGTTTCAAATGTCAATTTTAAGGCTTGCAAAATGTAACTATGTACATGCATAAGATCAGAGCATAAATCAGCTCAGTAAAACAACTTTGTAAATATTTATGAGCACAGGGCTCTTCATTTCACACTTACTCCTTCTGCATCCTCATCTTAAATTTTCACTTGCTTTAGTTTATTGCTGGTAGTCCAGGCCGAGTACCTGACATTGCTAAATCACTGCCTGTTTTCTCTGGTATTGCATATACCCCAGTCCTAAATCATTACTGACTGCAGGTGAATGTGTGATCTATAGAAAGAAACCTGTTTGCACGGGGGGGACAGATTCTGAATCCTGATGGTTCCATGTGAAGTTTAGCAGGTGCCACATTGCTGAATTAAGCACTACCTGGATTTGCCCACATGAGCTGCCATCCCTGCAGTGGATGGAGATGAGGCAGGACACATGCTCCCTCTTTGTGTTGATATTTTCAGTGGGGCTGGTTATTCAGGAGGCAGAGGAAAAGGAGAGACATTAAAAAGGTGGTTGAAAGGATGAAAGGTAAAGGTGTGGAATTAAGGAGATGTGAAGGAGCAGTGGGAAAAGAATCAGAGCTGTCAGGATACAGAAGTCAGATGGGAACTGCAAAGATGACTTATCTCATGCAAAAGTCTTTGCCTCCCTGGCTCCTTCTCCTGTGGCTGCAATCCTTGCCCCAGGAATCCTGGCATTTCGGTGTCCCGGAGGAGAGGGAATGACCTTTTAACTCCTTCCTTTACAGCAGTCATAGGTGGGGGCAGAAGTACCCAATCATGTAGGCATCGGTTTTTTGAAATTTTTACAAAGTTGTGCATGTGCTCACTACTGCCATTCGTGCCATGTTAGCACTGCAATTTCTATTACTCTTCACCAATTCACACAGAAATCTCGATTTTCATGTGATTTAACTGGCACATAGCACCATGTTAATTGATATAATAACCAGAAACAAAACCAAAAAATAAACTTACTGATGATTTTCCAGGGTTTGTTTAACCAGATCCTTGAAGTTCCTGGATTGTGAGTTTGGACTGAGATAAGTGCCATCATTTTTCTTTTCTCTGCTGGCTCTCCAGCCTTTTTGAACTGCAGCCCACAAGGGGGTCTGACCAGGTGGTGCTTGTGGCAATTCAGGATGGATTATTCTCATCGAGAAGTTGGTTTCTGTGGCTTCATAAGAGGCTTTGGCAGTTCAAGAGCTGTTGCCCAGGCCTGCTTCCTTGTGTGTCTTCACTGAAAATACATGGGATCAGCAGAAAAGGGAGTTCGGGGCGTGAAAACCTTTTCCATGATGTTTACACATCTTCATTTGAGATTTGAAAGGATAGCCAGCTACACTGCCATTTAAACAATTACTTGTATTTAATTGTGTTTGCATTTTCACTAATGAAAAATAATGGAGAAAGATAATTCATTTGTGTGCAGACTTATCAGAAGATTCTTCTACGTTGTACAAATTTACATCTTTTAATGTCTTAGCATGCATTTAATCATACCTATGCATATTTAAGTGTCTTTCTGACAGCAGTAGTATCATTCATGAGCAACTCCACTGAAGTCTGATGATCATAGGTTTGGTGTAAACACCAAAAAAACTCTTCAAAGGGTAGATTTTGGGAAGTGTTGGCTCTTCTTCCTGCAGTTGTGACTGATTTTGTATTTTTTTAGACACTCCTCAAGCAAACCACTGGTATACTTGAGGAAATAAAATGGTCTTTGGTTAAATAGGACGTTTGTCTTTGCCAAGTCATGCTTGAGGCTTTTATTCTTTCATTCGTGTAGCTAGTCAAAAAAGATCTAAGATCTTTTGCAGGTGACTTAACTTACAAGAGTGTCTCTTCATCTCATCTTTCCTGCTGGCCAGTTCTGGGCAAGTCATGTCCACAGCTTTCTGCAGTCCCCAGGTTGCTCTCCACATCCAGGACACAAGCCTGGGATGAGATCCAGGAGTTGAGAGCCAACGACCAGCAGGATGTGGAAATGCAGAGTGGCCACCATGAAAGCATGGACATTTCAAGAGCATCTTGAGATGAATTGATGATGGCATTGCTCTCTGTCTGAGCGTAGTGCTGTTTGTATTCCCTCCAGTGAGATTGATGGAAAACCTCTGCTCTGAAATCAATTGAGTGAGAATGGGAGCATATCCCCACACTAGCAGATACCTTGTCTAGATGCACAAGCCAAGTCTGAGAAGTTTCCTTGAAAGTGCAGCACCAGTTCTTGCTGCAACAGGGAGCAGCAAGCACACCTGCAGAAACAGTGGCCTCGATGGTACATACCTGCTTTCCCTGCAGTCCCTCTCCTTCATCCTGGAGAATCCAGGACTGGGTTGCCTGCTGAAAATTCCTGTTAAAATTATGCCTCCTCAGAGACCTGAAATTGTGAATGACCTCTGTTTGCAACACTAAGCACAGTAAATGCTATTGTATTATCCAACAGTAGCGAATTAAATAATCCCACTCCCGTCTCTTGCTAACAGGATAATGTTAAAGGCATTCCTCTGAGATGGAGAGTAATAATTTGCTAATTCTCCTCAGTATTTCATGCTTCTCAGTAGTGCAGCTAATTTTCTCTGAGTACCTTATTAACATTCACAATGACTTTGCAGTCCCACCCTTATAGCTCTCTGCAGAGGCAGTGACTGTGAAGGTGAGAGCTGACAGTGACACATTTTCCTCCTTTTTTTCTCTGCAGATTGCATTATCCTGGTTTCCATCCGCTGAGGGCTGTCCAGCTGATGCGAGTGGGCAAACTGCAGTACAGTCAAGACATGTTCCCTCAAGCGCTGGAGACCTTGAAACAGGTCAGTGTTATGAACTATTTTTTTGTCCCTCTTCCTTGCTTCCCCCAAAGCTGCCATGTGCCCCCCTTTCTGCTCTGACCGTACCTTGTGCCTTTGGATACTCCTCACTGCTTTTTCCATCAGCGACGATTTCCCAGGCTGCAGCTGAGCACGGTGATGGGTCGCCGTTGCTCAGTGTTTCAGGCACTGACTTCCTCCAGTATCAGTCACTGCTAATTACAGTTTGATAGCTCAGAGGTGCCTGGATGAAAAATTACTATCAGATTTGAAGAGAGAAAAATATCTTGGTGCCTTAAGCTCTCCTTACTGTAGCAGAGTGAATCTGGGAGCACTGGAAGTACAAGAACAGAGGCAGAGCTGCAGTTTCTGCCGTCCTTATTCCCTATCAGGGATCTGTGATTTCAGATTGGAGAACTTTGCCCTTAATGCTTGTATTTTATTGTGAGCCACACTAAACTCAACATGCATGCTTCTTGATCCCTACTATTTCTGTATCATTCATCTTCCTCTTCTTTGATCTGTTTTTGCAGCTGGTGCTTTGCTAGTTACATTTCAGCTTTAAGCCATCTCTCTTGTACCTGAGCTGACTTTTATATTTATTTCCTCCTACCCCAGGCTTTTATTTGTCCTGCTGTTATACTGCCATTAGTATCATCCTAGATATATTGAAGAATCCCCTTCCATGTGCAACTTGTCCCCTATAAAGTTAATATCAGTCATAACTCTCTAGATAACTTAGTATTTTGTACTTACTTTTTTCAACCTCCATATCTATTTGGTTTTAACATCTGATTAATTATGCAAGCTGAATAACTGATAATTTCCACATGTTGAAATAATAAATTAGTATTTAATATGGTGCCAATCTTACTAAGTCTTGGTAACTTAAATCTTCACTTGATATATTTAACTTAAATTATGGCCAATTCTGATCATTAAAAAGCAGATGGAAGAGTAATCAATTTTATTTTCCATGCATTATTCAGAAGTAAGTCATATATCTGTCATGTGCCAGGTAACCTGCTCTGCTATTTCTCCCTTAATATTTATAATTTCCAAACATTCAGAATTTCCTTTTTTAGCAGATGGAGTGAGACCCCAGTCAGCAGAGCTTCTATTTTCATTGATACTGTTGCAATATATTAATATCTCAATATCCTTCTAATTGCATTTCTAGTGTGATACTACATTAAATTAAACTGGAGTGAATTCCCCTAGAGACATCTGAATGCTGCCCATCAGCGAAGGTGGAAGTTGTGATGGGGTTTTGTATGCTTTTATTGAAGTTGCCCATTGCAAGCCAGATTGCTACTGTATCATCCTTTGAATGCTGAGCAATACCTAACACAGGAACCTTTTTTGAAGAAAAGGCAGAATAAGGTGCTGCTGACCACCCGGTGCCATACCTCAGTTCATCTCTAACTGTGGCCTCCAAGCCATTAGTGGCCCACAAGGACACAGTGAGTGCTTTACAGGTGAGGTGCAGAACCATTTACAAACTAATGCTGTTGTGGTTTTGCCTTTTCCCTGTTCAGCCTCCCCCTTTTCACCCACACATGTGAGACGGGGAGAGACTGAACTTCCACCTTCCGAGAGCACAGCTGAGAAAAGGAAAAGCTTCTTTTCATCCTGTTTCTCCACACAACCTGTGCGCATAGGACACTAACCTGATTTGGATGAGACCTGAAACTGCGTCCCTTCATTGCTGTCTACACTGGAACAAATTAGAGCAGGATATAATTCCCAGTTTGTTGCAAACAAAGGATGTGATTCCTAATATAACTAGATAATATCCTAGAGTTATATGAGAACACAGTTTGGCCCTTTGTGATGAGATGTGTCAACAGAGCGTGCCACATGCTCAGAGCAGAAACTCGATTACCTTCTCTGCTTCATTACTCTTCTTAATACACTCTGACACCAAATAGCACCCTGTCGGAGCCCTCGTCAGACTAATTTCACTGTGGCATTAAGGAGAAGGATGTGGAGGGTGCAGAGAAATTGAGATCTGAGAGAAATTCACCCCACTCGTATAAATCCTGTTTAATCAGGCAGAGCCTCAGAGCTGCTGGGGACTGACAGCCTCTTGGCATCCGGTGTGCAGGCTGGTGAGACTGGTAGATTTTCACACAGCTCTGCAGCCCAGCCCTTACTGCTGCTCCCTGCGCCACCCGAAAATGAATCACTGTCGTAACCACCTTACTCTTAGTGCCCTCTGGGTTTAGCTCTCTGCCCTGCACCCCCAAAGAAGGCTTAGATAATGTGAAGGCTTTATGTTGCCCATTAAAATGAAATCATCCCCTAAAGGTGTATTAGACCCTGCAGGATCTAATTTGCCAGGTTTTGGAAATAGAAGTGTTAGAGAGGTAACACTCCACTTCTGGAATAAAACCTGAAGGTAGCTCTTGTTTTATTGTACAATCAAGGTATTATTTTTAAATTTAGATACGCACATATATATATATATATATGAAAGATGTAATGGAAGGAGGACAAATGAAGTTGTAGATCACGAAAACCTTTGTCAACTAAAGACAGGAGCTGGAGCTAGTCCTTGACAAACCTAATTTAAAGAGCCTGGAACAACTGTAAAAAAAAACAACAATAGCAAAAGTTGCAGCAAGCAGTCTTGTGAAGAGAAAAGCAGCTTGACGGGGAAGCAGGACTTGCAGGAGCCCAGAATGGGTCTGCATCTCTGGAGCTCACAGGAGACCCTAGCAAGTGTATTTGTCCTGTGTTGCACTCTTTAACATAAATACTCATTAGGTGCCATTCATTACTTTCACAGCACTATCAGCTCACCTGTTTGGTTGCCCATAACATGAGTGGAGCTGGACTCAGTTTGGCAGGATGGGACGCAGAGGGGAGGGTTTGGATTCAAGATGACTTCACTTCTGAGCGTTGTTTCCTCAAAGTGCGCTGATGAGCGCTCCATCCTCTGGGCTCTGGTGGTGGTGGGTGCTGCTACCCACGCACTTTCCTGAGCAGGAAAGCAGAGCGATGGTTGGTGGGGATGCACACAGGCAGGTAGGAGGGTGCACACATGCGTGTTGCTGACCAGCCAGCTTTCCCTGCAGAGCCTGCACTTGGCTGGCACAGTCGCAGGAGCACATTTGTTCTCCTGTGAGCTGGTGAGCATGGCTGGCTGGTCTCATGACAGCCTGCAATAGGTACAATACCATTTCCCTTCTTGCTGTAGTCCCTGGTTTGGAGGCAAGAAGCATGGAAATTGGGACTAAATTCTTCCCAGGTTTCACAGCAACACTGAAGAGATCCCCTTTCTCTAGGTGTTTGATAGTAACTGTGACAGTCTTGGGTTTTCATATGCCTGTTTCCACAAGTGTCCAATCGAGAGAGATGAAAAAACATGTACTCCAAATGGTTTGTGGCCATTTGCTTTCTGCTCTCCCTGTGATGGAACAGGGCCATGCTGCATTTTGATGCAGTTCCCCACAGCTGTGGTTATGGACATCCTGTCCCATCCCCATGCAAATCAGGCACAAACGACTGCACTGAATTTCATTTGCATTCTTTGAGCAGCAGCCATACCACTGATCTAATGGGTTTTATATTCTTCAAGGAGACACTATGTGGCTGATGACACTGTGGTCTGTGTTGCTGTCTTGTGATTGCTATGGTTTTTCATAATTAGATTTGTTCTTCTAGCTGGGCAGAAAACCCCACAGACCACAAGACTCTGCTGGTGAGCTGTGTGATTTACAGAATCACAGCTTGGTTTGGGTTGGAAGGGACCTTTAGAGGTCAGCTGATCCAACCCCCATGCAGTGAGCAGAGACATCCTCAACTAGATCAGGTTACTCAGAGCCCAGTCGGACCTGACCTTGAATGTTTCCAGGGATGGGGCCTCTCTAGGCCCGTCTCTAGGCAACCTGTGCCAGTGTTTCACCACCCTCACTTTAAAAAATTTCTTCCTTATATCCAGTCTAAATCTACCCTCCCTCAGTTTAAAACCATTATGCCTTGTCCTGTAACAACAGGCCTTGCTAAAAGCATTGTCCTCATCATTCTTATAGGCCCCCTTTAAGTACTGAAAGGCTGCAATAAGGTCTCCCTGCAGCCTTCTCTTCTCCAGGCTGAACAACCCCATCTCCTTCAGCCTGTCCTGATACAAGAGGTGCTCCAGCTCTTGGATCATTTCTGTGGCCCTCCTCTGGACCCACTCCAACAGCTCCATGTCCTTCTTATGTTGGGGGCTCCAGAGCTGGACACAGTACTGCAGGTGAGGTCTCACCAAGGCAGAGTAGAAGGGCAGAATCACCTCCCTCGACCTGCTGGCCACACTTCTTTTAATGCAGCCCAGGGAGTGTTCAGAGACCCTGCATGTTCCTGCTTCTGCCCAGTAAAACAGTTCCTCGCTTTGGCAGTGAAATTATCCCTAGTTTTGCACTGACCTTTGCAAAATCAGCTACATAACTTAATGCCAGTTTAATTCAGGGATTACAGGAGTCATTGCAGCTGGTTCTGATGCACACTGCAGCTGCATGAGAATGATTTTCTCCCTGAGTAAACAAAAGATAAAGACCGGGTGCATTTATCTGCCATGCTGAGGAAAGAAAGGAAATGGAAATGTTTGAGGTGAGAGAAACCAGCAATGATAGCATTATCTCCAGATTAGGTTTGATATTAAGCATTTTTGCCTTTACATAGAGGCATATCCATATGGACATACCAGGGTGTCAAGATCCATCCCTACCTGCCTGTCCTCTGTAGCTGATGATCAAGGTCCAGTGCCCCGGGACTGCGACTCAGACGTATCCAAATGTGCAGCGCTTAGCACAGGTCATTCACAGTAAATCCATCAGCTTGCTTGGCCAGGGCATGCAAACGCTGTGCACCAAGTGCATCTGAATCCATGACCGATTCACCTGGCCACTTCGTTCTAGGGTGAGCCCAGCCCTACCCATGTAGCCTGGGCACAGCTACGTGACCCTACCTGCACCATCCAGGGCTTCCAGTATCATGTAAGTGCTCATCTTTCTCCATCCCACCATATCTGCCAGGGAGGGACTGGCTCTTAGTCTTGTTTTATACACTGCTTTTTCAATTATTTATTTTTTTGAAAAAACAGCCTACCTCTTGTACACTCAATACCTCACACACCACTATGTGGAAATACTTCTACGATGTATTCTTTACAACATTTCCCCATTATGTTAAATTTGGAAAAGCAGAAAGCTAAGAACAACTTAGGTAGTCTTTTCAGGGAGTATAATTATGACTCACTTGCAAACATTTAGCAAAAAACATCACCAGCTTTGTATTTCTGCTAAAATAGAAATATGCAAAAATTGAGGATTTCTGATTTTATTTCACATTTCTTAAGCATTTCTAATGGTGATGAAAGCTTTTCCATTGTTCTGTTGAACTATTTTATCATTTAGTAGTAGGACATTACAGTAGCTCAGAACATATTTGACTCTTTAAGAGCTCCTTCCATACTCTGATTTGTTTTGACTGCTATTTCAACTGGTTCTTTCAGTCTTTTTCTGCCTCCCTCTTCTTTTAAGAATTACCTAATTTGAAGCAAAAATAAACTGTACTAGAATTTTCATATGCTTGACAGTCTCTAGAATTTGGAAGTAGGCTTTCATTCATTCCAACAAAGAAAATCTTATCTTTCCAATTTAAATGAGGCCCCTTCCTCAACATTTGTTTCCAAAAAGATCCTTTTTCTGCAATACAAAGCTGACTTACCTGAATTTTGTTAGCCGACTGGACCAGGAGGCCACTGAAACATAGGCTGCATTTAGTTTTCATCAATTCCTCAGTTTGGCATGAGGAAAAATCTCTGATGTCTTTTTCCAGTACACTTCTAGCTCCCTTGTTCTTTCTTCAGGAGTCCGGAATCCATTCTCATCTGGTACGCCTCTCCTTGCAGGAGGAATTTAATAGAAAGAAGCAGCAGAATTGTGATATGAAAAGTGATGATCTAGACATGAGCTGGGCAAAGAGCATTTCAGAGGTATCTGTGGCAGGAAATCAGGAACACTACAGGTAATATCAGCAAGAGTAAATTGGCCTAGCAATAGAAGATGACCAACACATGCAGAAAATAATCCCTGGGAGAAGCAGCAAATACTCATTCCCCTGTGTGCCTTTTTAGAGTGAAACCATTAATGTACTCATTTGAAGCAATGTAAAGTTTCTCCTGATACAGTTAAGGCACTTTATTCCATTGGTTAAGCATTAATCCATTTCTATTTACAAAGCTTTTAGGCTACTAGCATCATGAACACCACAGTCATCTTTTAAATAATGTATCAAAACCTGGGGTGCTGTTGTGGACTGATATTAAAATGCCCTTCATGCCTCAGTGCAAAAGTATCTTCCTCCACAATTCCGGACATCCATCTGCATGGCATATTCATGGGCTTTAACACTTAAGAAGAATGTGCCAGTACATCCTCGTTTGTCAGGGACAAATCATTATACACCTTGGGATGCTTCACTCCTCTTTCTGCTATGCCACGCATTCAAGCCTGCAACTGCCAGCCACTTGAGGACCAGTGCTTACATCCGTGCCCCACTGCAGGGACCAGCCCCTTGGCATGGTCTGCATGATGACTAAAGTGTCCCTTTCTGTTCTCTCCTCAAGGCCTATGATATTATGAAGGTGACCCATGGGACAGATCACAGCCTGATGCAAGCCTTGATGGAGATAAAGGAACAGTGCGAGGCCATCATGAGGACACAGTGAAGAAAACCTCCAGTATGGAAAACAAAATATTCAAGGAGAAAGGAAATAAAATGCTTTTTATTGCATTAGGAAGCTTCTTGATGATTGTGGTGTCTTTTCATTAGGTCCTACTTGCTATACAGAAATGTTTCATATTTATTAGTTTTGCTGTAGGATTTGAATTGTGTCACTTTTTGGAAGAATATCTGCAATTTTCAGAATGATTTTTATGTATCTGTATGCATACAGAGCCTTCATCTTTTACAAAGTAAAAAAATTCCATTCAGATTAGCAGTTAATTTTTTTATAGCAGCTTATGGAGCAATTGAGTATCCGGTGTCAGACATATTATAATGTATTCTTCCCTTTGCCTTGCCCTTAGGTGTGGTTTCCCAAAGCCTGATCCAGTACTCTTTGACATCAATAAAAGTTTCCCAATGTTCTAAATGAGATTTTTCCTCCCTCCCAATATATCTGCAGGGCTCTTCTTCTTGCATTTCATATGTCATAATATTGACTATTATATTAAAATGAACAAAAAATTTAATCAAAAGTGTATCTATGTGGAAACTGCTTACTCTGTTTTCTCCGCATTTTGACTGCTTTAAGAGTTTCTCACTTCACTCCAGTTTTAAAAAGAGAGAGATTTTGACCTATGAGCACAGCAGTAAAGTTTCTAGACCTTTCTGAGCCTGTGGGATTTGAATTTTTACTTTACACTCCAGAGCGTGAAGCAGCAGGGAGTGCCTCAATCCTGTAGGTCTTGCATGTGAGCAATCCACCGGTTGATGGTATTTCTCAGGAAATTTGTGTTTCTTTCAGGCCAACTATATTCATTTCCTCTTTCCACACCTCTCTCCCACCAAGCACACGGGTGTGCTGGGACATGACTGTGTGGTGAAGCTCTGAGGCCTACAGACTGCTGAATGAGGAGGTCATCACTGGGGAGAGAAGCATGTCTTGGAGAGTACATGCACTCCATTTCCCCATGCTCATCAGTGAGAGCTGCTGACTTCCATCTTTAACACAGAAACAAGTGCTAACAAAAGCCAAGTATTTATGAGGAACATTGAAACCTAAATAATTTAAGGCCTTTGAAAGTATCGTTTCAGGTGTGTCACTCCTCTCCAACAATTTATTGCTGCTACTCCAGCCATGACTGTTATTTCATTAATCCATCGTTGTTGTATAGTCAGGCTTTTTTCACACCAGTAGCTTGACACCATTAATTATTATGAGTTGAGAACACATTTAAAAAGATAATGAACACTCTGGGTGTAATTTACAGCCGCAGCCCATGAATGCCAACGCTGAGGAAGATATCTCCTTTCAAGGCAGTTGAATTTGTTCCAGTGTATGGAGCGTTCACTTGCCCGGCAGTAATATGCAAGCAATAACCTATGAAATGCAGTGCATTTCTGGAGTACGTACCATGGCTTGATGCCAGAGGCCAAGTCACGTCAGTCGCCCAAGAAGTGCAATAATCCTCACAGAAATTCACTGCTTGGTTGTATCTTCTTGCTGTTATGAAGAGGAAATTATCTGGAGGAGAAGGTCAGACCTTTGCATTTATTGGGATTTCTGACAAAGTAATGGCTTCACTGATGGGCAGTCAGAAAATGGGAGGGGTACCCAGTCTGCAAGAGCTAGTTTCTGGTTTTAAAGGGGCACATGTATATTAGAACTTACATGCTTTTGCATAAAGATGATTATATCTCCAGTACTATGAATTGCAAATGTAAGGGACTTAAGAATGTAAGGTAAGATGATACTTTATATTTGTTACTGTTAATGCAAAACTTGCGTTTCTTTCAGCTTGGCCAAGACAAGTTTTCTGGTTGGTTTTGGTCATTTACTGAGCGGTTTCCCTTGGAGATCCAGATGTACTAACCCCACCTGCAGGGCTGCTGATGCTGCAGCAGAGGTTGTCATGGGCAGATTTTTCTCCCCTCGTGGTCCCACTCCAGCCTATTTTCTGCAAAGAAAGCTGGCTGTTGACTGCAGAGAGATTTAGCAAAATGCATCATTTGAAAGCACGGTAGCAAGGAAGCTTGCCAGAGAGGAAGGAACATTAGATAAGCACTCATTTCAAATCAAGTAATCTTATTTTTACAGCTTGGACTCAAAGTAGCTGGAGTTGTCTTTGCACAGACATCTTCTTTCAGTCTCCACTAATAACATCTGTCAAATTTTTCAGGTGTTATCAGCTTGCTAAGATAAAGACGCTAAAGTCAGATAGAGGCAGACTGCAACATTATCTGTAAGGCTGGCAGGCTTGCTGCTCTCTTCCAGCAGGTCAGAGACTTTTTCAGTGTCTTTTGGAAAGCAATGATAATTTGGGTTCATCTCAAGTTTTAGAAATACATTTTGAGTTACTTTTGATTTGTCACTATCCCTTAAATTAGTATGGGAGCAACACTGTTAGATTGCACTCAGAGGGAGCTGAACTGCGTTATGTGTATTTGGAACAAAAGCAGTGCCAACATGTGGGAGAAAACGTGGGGGATTATACAGTTTTGATAAGAATAATTGATTCTGGTTGAACAAAACATGTGTCTTATTTTTTAAAAAAGGTTCCCTAAACTGTGCTGTTTCTTCAAGCATGCCATAATTCTCTGTATCCATACCCCACAAAATGTGCTGACCTGATGTTGGAAGTGAAAACTGTCTGGGCCCTCAGCAAACAGAACTTGCAGTGAATAGAAGAGGTGGTAGAAAGTAAAGACACATGGGAGAAAATGCATTTTTTAGATTTTTTTAGAGCTGTGACCTCCTTGAGTCTATCAATCAGCCTGTGTGTTGTGTGTGGAGTCTATTATGCGTGGTTTTATGCCAACAAAACTCGCCCACTACTCGGCTCTTTCTCTGCTTATCACTGTAACCCTGTGCCATGATGCCTGGGCTTTTTGAGCTAGCTTTACTTAGACTTGTTGCTTTTTTACATAGCATATTGATAAAATCCAGAGGCTATGTCCCTGCACAGCACATTCCAAATAGTCCCTGGCCACTGCAAGGCTCTTAATGAACAGAGTTCTGTTTTTCACAGAGGTTGTGCCAATTATGAGTTGTTTTTTTTTACTGATTCAGAATTACATCTCCCGTAAGACAAGGAAAAGAAAGAAAATCTTACACTTACGGACATAGGGTTCTATTTTGGCTTCACTGCACCAGAAACTGTGTCTGACCTTGGGCAAATCAGCCAGGGTTAGACTGACATCCACAATTGAGCTTCGTCATTACTGACCCTTGGGAAATTTCTACTCACTGTGAAAAATAAGAAGAGAAGGAGAAGGAGAAGGAGAAGGAGAAGGAGGAAAAGGGTACAGGATATGACACTCTCCATACAGCTTCCTCTCTACGTCCCTACCTTAAGGGCTCAAAGAGTCTATATGCATGTCCTTAGTGCATTATTTGTAGGACAGCTATGATAGGACAAGGGGCAATGGGTGCAAGCTGGAGCACAGGAGGTTCCATGTGAACACGAGGAAAAACTTTTTCACTGTAAGGTAGACAGATCACTGGAACAGACTGCCCAGAGAGGTTGTGGAGTCTCCTTCTCTGGAGACATTCAAAACCCGCCTGGACATGTTCCTGTGTGACCCAGTCTAGGTGATCCTGCTCTGGCAGGGGGTTGGACTGGATGATCTTTCAAGGTCCCTTTCAACTCCTAATATTCTGTGATTCTGTGAGGAAAAAGAGGCCCACAAATGGGTGACCCAGTGTGCTCAAGTTCACGTACTGGCAGATCTGCAAACAGCCCTGGGGCAATGGCTGGGAGCAGCGGGGTTAACCATGTCCCACATGAATGTGTCCAGAGTGTTGAGAGAGCTGTAGCTACACGCACTGTCTCCATTCCAGTCCTGCCATCGCTGGCTGTGGGACATGCGGGATGGCATCATCACACTCCTTTCTTACAACTGCTGGTGTGGCCTGAGAGCTCCTCCATGAACTGAGCACCCACAC
The DNA here is from genome assembly GCF_000695765.1 of Mesitornis unicolor. Taxonomy (NCBI): domain Eukaryota; kingdom Metazoa; phylum Chordata; class Aves; order Mesitornithiformes; family Mesitornithidae; genus Mesitornis; species Mesitornis unicolor. The sequence goes on from NW_010183259.1 coordinate 44,371, forward strand.
ATGGGCAGTGCTGTGAGCTGCCCCTGCCTAAGCTGTGCCTTCTCCATGTCAAGAAAACTTTGGTCATCCCATCAGCAGAGTCTAAAGATCAGTCAGTCAAATAATTCCAAGCAAATGCTTTTGGGCATTTCAGACCAAAGTCACTTTAGAACTCCTTTTTTTTTTTCTTCTAAAATTTTTCTTTTTCAGTAGGTAGTTTCTCTTTCTTATCAATGTACATTTTCGCATACAAAAGTCCTTTTCTTTTCCATTTCTGATTTTACAAAGTCTATCAGCCTGAAAATATATTTGAAATGGCTGTTTTGTAACACTCCTTACAAGAACACCTCAGTGCATATTTTTCTTGCCCTAAGCACGAAGAGTGCACCTTACCTGAAAGTCTGCAACCTGCTATTCTTGCCATTCAGCACTGGGGTTTCTGCTTACCTCCAAAATAGTGATGTGTGATCTGTGCTTATGTGACCCCCCCCCCATGACTATTTCATGGAGGAAAGTTTAATGTTTTTGTTTGCTCTGCCCTTGTGATCAACATGGACAAATCAATTCTAATTCCATCATTCTTTACATTTTTTGTAGGTTTTAATAAGGACCTTAGAGATTCCTTCCCCACCCCCCCAAAAAAGCAAATAACTCAGGCTTGGTAATTAGGCTTCATACAGTCACTGCTCACACAGAAGAACCTAACAAGCTCTTTATAGTTCCCAGGAGTCCAATTAACTTTCTTTTAAATATATCTCTATATAGCTACAGAGACATGCACACACAGAAATGCACATACACACAAGCTTTTTGGTAGTCTCAGATGCTCCAGCTCCTTGTTAACCAAATTCTGTTAGGACTCACAGCAAGAGAGCAGGACTGAAGCGTTCTGTCTGAGTCCTTTTTAACTCCAAAGATGCTTAAATCAGGATAGAGCACTATCTCTTCTGATTTCATTGCCCCTAGAACAGGAGGAAGGGGTTAATCACACTGCCTTTTCATTGCTTAAAGTTCCCTCCATCAAGCACTGCAAGGGGCTGCCCAGGGAAGTAGTGGAGTCACCATCCCTGGAGATGTTCAAAGTATGTGTAGGTGTGGCACTTCCGGACATGCTTTAATGGGCATGATGGTGTTGGGTTGATGGTTGGACTTGATGATCTTAGAGGTCTTTTCCAACCCTCATGATTCTATCTCCTGGGCTTAGGCAGTCAGCACTTGCTGGTCTCCTTACCTGAAGCCTGCTCCCCCACCTCTGTTTTGGCTCTGGGCTGGTCTAGTGGTGCTGAGGAGACTGGAAGGAAGAGCAGGGTTTTCTTCCTCCGCCCCTCCAATTCAGCAACTCTGATTCCCAGTCTCCAGAGGCTCTGAATAGGAAGGTGGCAATTTTACATTCCTCTTGGAGGAAAACTGCACTTTAAATCACAGGTGATTCCTCTTGACAATTCCACTTGACTTTCAGAGCAGGAGCCAGGAGACGGTAATGGAGAAGGGCGTCTGATGAGAAAATTAGCAGTGCTCCACTCTCCCCCTCCCCCAGGCCCCATGCTCTGCTCTGTGCTGTACTTGCCTGTTTACTTTTAATGAAGCTTTACTTTTAATGAAGCGCCTTTTAATGAAGCCTTTTTAGTGTCACCTTCCTGTTGTAGTAGGTGTCAGGTGTCATGCTGAGTATTCCATGACAAAACAGGTAGAGGAGAAAGGTCTGGCTTGATCCCCCTTGTGCTGTCCCTTGCTGAGCTGGGGGCACCCCAGTGATGTGTTGCAAATTGATGGAGCTGCCATCCTTCCCTCTGGCAGCGGCCCATGGCAAAGGATGGAAAGGCTGTTGTGGGAGCTGGAGAGAGGCCTCGTACCACTGCAGGGAGGTCTCCATACCTACAGCTGTAGCCACAGAGCTGAGGGACAGCTGGTGGTGTGGGAACCGGAGTACCAGCAGTGATGGGCCCACCATGCTAACAGGGATGCTGGATGAGGGCAATTATCTATAATGAGGGTATATATGGATTATTTTTTTTTCACCTTTGTCAAATATTTTCTGTGGGGCCCATCACATAATTGGTGAAAAACAGACAAAAGTGTGATTTTATACTTTCTACAAAGACCAGAGGAATGCTGATCCCAATTCTGGGATGAGGCAGCCTGCCAGCCACCAGGCAAAGATGCTGCCTTGCTTTATGGCTGGCAGATGGGAAGATGGATAAAAATCCTCTAGATGGACATTGTCCAAATTCACTTCATCAGAACCCTAGAGCTCTTCATGTAATCCATGTAATGTGACTGTGATACACCCAGGCTACAAAGCTGTTCATTCTACCATTCAAATCTGAAATCTTGGCAAAAGGTGTCCTTCCACTCTGGTGGAGAAACTCATCAAGAGACCAACATCTTCCCTGCTGTGGCCCTTTGAAATCTGCTGCTAAGCCACAAGAAATTATTGTTAATGGGTGGTGGGAGCGAGGAGCTTGTCTTGCATGTGAGCTGGGAAAGGCCAGTTTGCTGACCAGCCCCTGGTCGGTGTTTACAGAGCTGCAGGAGCAACACAGTTTTAGAGCTCTGCCAATTTACAGACTTGCTCCAATCTAGCCCACTAGCCGGAGGGGCTTTGACCTGGGCCTCTCTCCTCTTGACCACGCCCTGTCAGAAAGTCATTTAGCCAGGCTAAATGACATCTCAGTTCAAACAGAGCAAAATGAGGAGCCGAGGGAGGCAAAAGCAGGGATTTTGTTCCTTCTGCCTGGTGTGATGCCTTCAGCAAACACCTTTCCTTTACATGTGTGGGGAATGCAGTGATGTGCCAAAGACAACTTTACAGCATATTGCATTTTTCACAGTACAGGAGAAAGGTGCCTTGGGGCACTTTTTGAGTCCTTCCACCTCATGATCTGCAGGGAAATGCATGCCTTGCCCACTGCCCTCGTTGTGTCCTGCTCTGCCAGAGTTGCAGCCTCTCATCAGGGCCATTGCCCTTGAAGCTGCTGAGGTTTTATGCTTGTAGAAAGATGCCAAGTGTCCAGCTTCTGTTGTGGGGAGAGAGGAGGGATGGAACAGAGAAAAAAAAAAGGTCTTTTAGAAACAAAACCAAAAACCCACAAAACCAATAATTTCTGAATTGGTATGGAAATGTTTAGCTTGCTTCACTCTTGGTGAGTGCCAGAGAACAACAGTTAAGCAGGACAAGTCTTCAGCTACTGCATTGGCTGTGGACCATTGCAGGTTTCTGTGCCTGCCGCTCCCTGGTGCAGGCAGATCCAGGCCATCTCTGGCACCATCTGCCTTCCCCAAAGCCCTGCACGGGGGTTGGGGCGACTCGGGCCCAGCTGTTACTGCCATTTTGTGGAGCAAGGCCTTGCAGCCTGGGGATGCCCATGCAGAGGGGGTGTGTAAAAGGCATCTGAGGAAAGCGAATCTTCTTGTCATTAGGCTTGTATTCCCTCTACCATCTGCAACTCCCATGGAAAAGCTTATGCTGTCTGCCAGATGAAAATGGTGGAAGCCCCAAATTGCCTCAGGCCTGCAGATGGTCCCAGGCAGAGAAGCCCAGGCTTGGCATGAGTTCCCCTGTGCCAGCCTTCCCCCAGCCCTGCCATGCACCTCAGGTGCCAGATGAACTTTCTCACAGTGAAACCTCACTGCACAAAGTGTCTGGCATGGGCCAGCTCATGGACAGGTGGCCAGGCCTTGGAGCCAAGCGAAGCTTCTTGGATGTGGTCAGATGTATGATTTCTTAGAGAAATGGGTTTACAGTGTTCCCATCTAAAAAAACTTTTATTATTTTGGGTATAATTATAAGTTACCTCACCATGTGCTTTTTCTTTTTAAAAAAATGATCTACTCTGTCTTACCTGGGGAAGAATTTCTAGGGTCACAGAGGGAATTTAAAGCTCAAAGGTTTACAATGCCAGCAAGATAAGGCAGTATAACAGCCTCCACACTTTACGGTGCTAGCTTATGAAGAGATCAAAATGGCTTAGCATCAGGGTCAATTTTACTCAAAGTTCCTGTTTGAGGAAGGGAGAAAACATCCCAGATCTTCAGAGCTATCTGAAGTAGCTTTAACGTAACTATTACATTACAGGGGTTTGCATTTTTTTTGTCCCCCTAGCCCCAGCAGGTTTTCTGCTTCCAGTGTGACAACAAAATGAATCCCAAAATGAGAGTGGTCCCACTGCCTGTCCTGTGCATGTGTAGGGGCAAGCGAGGCACCCTTGTGTCCACCTTTCTGCAGCTCACTGTATCTCTCTGGTCTTAAATCACTGACAAGTCTTTGAATGTCCACCCACACCCACGGACCTGGACTGGTTCTGCCATCCCGCTGGTCCCGCCTCTCTGCAGCCATGGGAACTGTGTGCAGGCAGCATCACCGCCCTATGCCTGTGTGGTGTGGTGTACAGCAGTGAAAACGGCCAGCTCAGAACAACCTTAAAAGTACCTTAATAAGAAATTAAGGATAGCTTTTCAATAGACTCCTTTGACTTCGATTTCTACGTTAACCTGCCTCTTGGGCCAGTGTATGTTGCAAACAGATGGGGAAATTTGGAAAAAAAACTGTTGACAGGACATAAACGCAAGCCACGAATTGTTCTGAGGGGCAATAAATAAATATTTCACTGAATGAGTCACAAGTGCCTAGGTGATGTTACTAGGTGAAGAAATCAGTCCCAGCACAAATTCTTCACTGTGGAAGCATTTCAGTGCCCTGGTACTCTCACACTAACTCCATCCCATCAAAGATTTCAGCTGCGAAGCCCTCTTGGTAGGCTGGGAGTTATCTAATACACACATAGTGTTTGTTCCTGTGACTGACCCACTCTGCAGACCACTTCATGCCACTGCAAGTCAAGCAGACTCAGCTTGGTGTGCATCTTGGTTTTTTTGTCAGCAGAAAGAATAGTGTGATGGATGTGAAGTCTGCAAAACCAAGGCTTAGAGGCTGTCCAGAAGGTTTTCTGTGGGGTTCACAGCACCTTAATGCCATTACATACAACCTTCAGAAATGTTCTTCGAGCCTCTGGAAACTTGGGGCAGGCATGAGTCCCAGCTACCGCAGCCCCTGCGAGCAGCAGGAGGAAAAAAAAATGCAACCGTCTTCTTTCTCATGATTCACATAATTGCCATGCCTTCCATTGTCCTTGGAAATTAGGAGAAAATTATGTTTACAGTGTCTTGCTTGGCTCCCGTGGTGCCCGTCATTTCCCAGCATTCAGAGAATGAAGCTGAGCAGGGATGGGACAGAGACAAGGAGAGTCCCTGCTCCTTTTAAAGCAAGTGACAAAGGTCCTCTGTTGCTGGAGGTCAGAGGCTTCCTCTCCGCAGCAAGCCCTGAGTCCTGCACAACGCACCCATGGCCACACTTGGATATCCAGGAGGTGGGAATGGAAATATGGATGTATGCCAAACGCACACAGCTGCATGCGTTTGGCTGCCAGTCGGTTGGCATGAAACCTGCAATCTGATGCAAAGCAGGGGTGCCAAACCTGGGCAATAAGTGTCCGCAGAAGAGAAGCACATAAACACGTGTGAAAATGAATGCAGGTATTTTCCTTAGACAAGCGTCAATTGGGGATGGACCATTTTTGGCCATCTTAAAGCTCTTCCCAGATCAGTGCTGTTCTTCAAGGGTGAGTGAATAGGCCCTCCAAGCTGCCTACTTGCCTTTGGAGGTTATGAAAGTGGTCCTTGAGCAATGTGGTCACAGCCAGTACAGCATTGCTCAGTGGTTAAATAGCAGATGTCAGCCTCCAAAACTGCCAGATTGGCAACTGTCAAGAATATGAAGAGAAATCATAAAACATATAATCCACTCACAGATGGCCTTTTTCTAGAGGAACTAAACACTAATTTCATGTTCATCTGAGAGACTGTGAGCTGAATTTTCTTGCTCCTTTCCCTCCTTAGCAGCTTCTAGGCAGCTTGTGCTACCAGCCAAAATGAGTTTGAGGTCCTGGGAGCCCCGATGGTTTGCCAGCCCATGTGGGAGAGGAACCAGCTTTAGCAACTACTTCCCCTTTTACTGTTTTTCCAGTAGTTGGGGAGCTTGTTCAGGACCCCATAAGGGGTCTGCCAGGTTCCCACATTGAACTCTCTCCTGACTTTTAGCCAGGCAGATATTGGTTTTAAAGACGAGGTAGAACTTGGTCATGGCTGAGGCGTTCATTTACAAATGGTGCCAACAATTTCAAGCAGGCCTCATAAGGACACCAGCCTTCTCTCAGATGCGAGCCCCTGCCCTTGCTGTGTGCCCAATACCTTTCCTGGCAGTCTTGCCCCAGACTGGAGGTGTGCAGCATCGAGATCTGTAAGGCTTCAAAACTGTGAATTGATTCTGTTTTCAGCTCATATAGAGATCCCCACCATCAGTTCTGCCTTAGACAAAGTCTAGGACTTGCGCTAACCCATTTTTCTCTGTTTTTGTCACTGTAAGGCACTTCAGGCTCTTTAATACTGATGTGGCTGCATGATAACAGCAATGAAGATAAATTACCTCAAAAATAGGCAATAAGCCTTTTAGCTCTTTAGAGCAAATCACAGCTATTCTGAACAGCCCACAGACGAAAGAAATGGCCGTTTATCTTCATTTACAGCTACTGTGGAGAGGCACCAGCATGCAAATTTACTGGCCCAGGGGCAACAGCTAAGGTAGTACTGGACTCATGGGGTTTGCTGCTGGGAAGGAGAAATGAGGAGAAACTCCCTCCCTGCCTCTCCCACGCCACCTCATTATGTGCCAGCTTTTGCCTCTGTAGCCACCTCAATATTTTTTGTTTGAGAGAGGTGGTCACTTTAATTGACAGCATCTCCTGTCACTGTGGCTGCCAGCTCTGCCACTGAGCTGGTACAGTAACAAGAAAGAAGAAAGGACTATTTTAAATGCACACCAAACTGTTCAACCAAATATTTAGACACCTGGCACACTAACATGTCCCTCATAAAGTAGAGCATATGAGTCAATCATCTCCAACATATGACCTGTCTTCAAGAAGATTTTAGATAGTTATGTTTTTTCTCTTCCACATAAGAAATAAGACTTTTGGTTTTCTTCGAGTGGGAAGAGCACAGCATCCTTATTGGCGCTTACCCAAATATCAAGGGGCTTTGGAGATTTGCCCAGAGAGCTAATTCACATCTTGCCCTGCAAGTGAGGTGCTCTTGTAATTATCAACGGGAACGACCACAAATGTGAGCAAAAGGCAAGCAGATATTGTGTGCACCTTAGCAAAAGCTTGGGGTGAGCCGAACCTGCCACCATTGCCTCTCTGAGGGAGAAGCATGGCTTGAGGAATGGACAAAACCCCTTTTTATTACTCTTATATTGTGTTACAGATCTGCATGGTTGCCAAGGGAAATCCAACACAGTTGACAGAGGTGATAATTAAACTTATAAAGACATTGTTATAATTGTTTTGGGCTCTGATTTTTCCCTTGCTCACAGATTTAGACAGAGCAATCCCTGCTAATACAGGGAGGCTCGTGTGGATCACCAGCACATGGAAAAGCCTGACCAGTTCAGGCCCCAGGACTGTTGTTTTCTTTCTGTTCCTGGGCAGCAGCAGGGGAGCAGTTGATGGTGCCATGCTTGGCCGTGCTGTTTCTGTCACTGCTATCAAACCCTGCAATTCCTTATTGTTGTTTTCTGGTGAATTTGCTGCTCAGCAATACTTGCTTGGCAGAAGCCCTTCAGTGGTTTTTATTTTCAGGTTTGAGCTTGCTCGCTGTCGCTATTATAACAGCATATCCTCTTGTGAGTCAAAAGCACCTTTCATAAATGCACATTTCATAAATGCTTTTGTCCAAAGTGAAATAGTCAGGAGGGGGAGGCAGATTTATTGGTAAGATAAAAGTAAACATTTAATGCCACTATAGTTTGATTTTTTTTCCAGACATCATATTTTTGACAATGTTTCACACCTCAGATACCACAAAAGGGATATTTTTTTAGCCAGCAAACAATAAACTTTACAATTTTAATGGCAAAAGGCTTAATGCATTCGTTGACCAACTTGGAAATGGCTGTGACTTTCCACATTTTGAACTGGTCCTCATGCTGTTCTTTCTTTTTCTTTTTCCTTTTTCCCCATAAAATTTAGTTGATAAAATATATATAACTACTACTGATACATCCTTTTCTGGAATTACCCACTGGTGGGACCAGCGTAAGTTCTGTATCTATCAGTTTGTCTCCTCCTTAGCCCTATTTTACACCACTGTTATAATGAGAAAGAACATAGCCACGGACAGAGTGAAATGGATTTAGCGAACATACACTTCAATGCATAGCACTTAGATAAGCATTTCCAACCATGATGTGTAAATAAATTATAAAATACAAGCAACTCTATAAAACAAGAACATCCTGAGTTTACAAATAAATTATATCCTTCATACATAGAATATGACGTGGATGTTAGTAACCAGCAGTTTCAGCTATGAGAAGGAAAGAAGTAAAACTTAGAAAAGTTAGTATCTATGCATACATAAAACATATATGTATGTGTGCTATATGTAAATACACACATACATATACAATATAGAGGGTGAATACATCCATATCTATAGTATATAGAGAATATGTAATATAGCTGAAACTGCCTCAAGCACCATTTTATTATCATTATTATAAAGTTTGCTCAATACTCAAGTAGGACCACTCAAAGTCAGATGGTTTGGCTTGTGTTTTATTTCCTGTCCAGAAGGTTTTGAAGGTAGCTTGAAATATATTATAGATGAATGCTACTGTTTCAGTTTCAACCCCTCCATTCTTTGCAGAATCATTACACCCCTTGTGAGCTTCAAAATGTTGTGTAAGTGAGCATCAGCAAAGCTGGTGGCAAAATGCATATTGACTTCAGTGGGGTTAGGGTAAGGGTGCTATGTTTTCAAGGGAAAGGGATTTTTCTTTTTCTTTTTTTTCTGTTTGAAAGCTTGGTTGAGAAGGAGAAAGAAGATAAAAACAATAATAAAATGGTTTATTATTTCCAAGAGCAAGTATGGAAGCTCAGATAACCCTGGGATGAGCACACAATAAATGCAAGACATAGAGATTATTAACTTTGCATTGACAAATCATTCACAGTTTTGTTTGCCATAAGTTACTTTGAAACCTGTTTCAAATCTTACAATAGCTGGCAACAGCCAGCCTCCTGTCTCCAAAAACTGCTGGGTGTCACCAGTGCAAAAGCTCAGGGAGTAACAAAACAAAGATGAAGAGGAGACCAGAATTAAGCAATGTATGTCACTAGTCAGTGAATTTGAGAAGTGGCCCCTGTCTGTATGGTCATTATCTCCTCTATCAGTAATTAGGATACGACTGCTTTGATCTCTGCAGTCAGATGGCGTATCCCTGATGCTGTGCAAGCATCCCTCCCACATGAACTGGCATCAGAGGGTCACACAGCCCCCTGTGTGTACTTTAGGCAGTACTTTCAATGCTTAAAGTTACAATTTTAAAACTATTAGGGCTAGACAGAAAGCTTTATCTCATGGAGAACCAGGAGTCCTGGCTTTCAGTTGTATGCTGTATGCCTCATGCATATGCAGAAATTGTTGCATTTAACAGCCATGATTGTAAGATATCTTGCCTTAAATTCATGACACCCTGAAATACAGAGTAGTTCATTGGGATTACTGTCACAGGCTTCACCGTTTCAATGACAGCCTCTACATGGGAGCTGCAGCAACTTGGCTTTGTAGGTCAAAGAACATGGGGAAGAAACTACCTTCAAAACAAGCCTTCAAAAGTGTTTCAAGCCCAAGTTTTCCCCTTAGTGTCGCACGAGTCAGCTTTGTCTTGGTGAATGCAAGGAGAAAGGTTTTATAGGTGCTCCTTGGAGGAGGAAGGGGAGTGACGGTGTTGCCATTTGTGAACAGCTCTGCCACCTCCCCATAATACCATAATAATGAGGAGGAGAGCATCTCTTTCAGAGTGGGTACATCTACATTTGTCTGTATGTATATATAACCCTTTATCCTTTATTTTAACAATTATTTTTAGCTCAGGGAAAAAAAAAAAGGGTGCAACAAAATCGTAAACATTTGTAAAAGGCAATGTTTGTAAAAAAAGGTCCAGATACTGCAGCTGTCACAAAATTTGAATTCATGCCACAGGTAACAGTCACTATTTTAAGACAAACTGTTTTACTGAGACTAATAAAATATCCAAGACACTTCAAGATGGACTGAGCTGGTCCTGTGAGCAATCTTGGGACTCGATGTGCATTACTCCCAGCATCACTCCCAGCTCTCTGCCTCTATAATTGCCATGTCCAGAGATGAAAGAAAAGAATATATCAGTGTGCACCCTTCATCCTTTTCTGTACATCAGCTGCAGCTCTCACTTAGCTTGCTTCGTGTCAGAGGATCACACCAGTGCTCTTTACCAGTTTCTCTTTTATGTAGCCGGAAGTTTCAGAAGTCTCATTGTATGGTAGTGGGGGTCTTCCACAACTGGACAGAAGCCAGCAGCTCTTCAGTGACAGCCCTGTGCATGGCCCTTAGGCAAAACGAGGGGGTATCAAATAGGTAAGAGGAACATATTCTTTGACCATATGACAAGCAGTACAGTAAATACCCAGAATTTTCCTTGTGTGTGCAACTGGGTTTACTCTGCTATAATTTTCCTGACAGCACAACTGTGCCTTAGTTATACCAGTGCAGGTGAAATGAGAACAGGCCCAGCATAAACAAGCCTGGGTACATGTTTGCTTCCTTGCCTTTCTTTCTGTGGAATGATACTTCTGATTGCTTAGAGCTGAATGAATTGACAAGAAATCATTCTGAGGCAAATACAAGAGAAAAGGTGTGTGTTGTTATGACAAATGCACCAGCAGTTAGAGCTCTCCCACACCCTCGAGGATATGAAGCGACTCAAATACCATATTCAGTTTTGGACCCTCACTAGAAGACGACCCTCACTACAAGAAGGACACTGAGTTGCTGGAGCCTGTCCAGAGAAGGGCAACAAAGCTGGTGAAGGATCTGAAGCAAAAGCATTATGGGGAGTGGCTGAGGGAACTAGGAGCCTGGAGTAAAGGAGGCTGAGGGGAGACCTTATTGGCCTCTACCTGAAAGGAGGGGGTAGTGAGGTGGGTGTTAGTGTCTTCTCTCTTGTAACAAGCAATAGGACAAGAGGAAATGGCCTCAGTTGCATCAGGGGAGGGTTAGGTTGGCTTTCTGCCCACTGCAAGAGCTCACACAGCCCAGTGAGGTGTCCTAATCTAGTTCGCAGCCAAACTCTCCAGTCTAAGGTTTCATTTGAATTTGCAGCTATAAAGCAAGTTCTGTCCCTTGTATAAGTAAGGTTCACGTATACCAATATGAGCAGTTCTCTGAATGTGGCCCAAACTTCCCCAGCTGCTGGTGCCTGTGCACAGCAGAGGGGATGGGGGCAGCGCTTGTGTCTGCAGCCAAACACAGCCTGACAGTGAGGAACTGCCATCTCCTGGTACATGCACAGAGAATTACCCTTCAAATCTAATTACATTAACAGTGCTGATTCCTACTAAAGCTGTCCCGGAGAAATAAGACTGATTTCTGAATATGCAAATGATTAAGCATTAAATTTACATTGCTCTTGTGTAGTTTGGGCAACTTGATGCCTTTAAAAAAATCAGCATAAAAGCAGCATTACGCTGGCTATTGCTCAAAGAGTGGGACTTCCTGGATGACTTGTAGAAGTGCATGGGTCTTCTGTAAAACACTGGCTACTGTAAACTAAGTTAAATCTTATAATAAGGTCCTGATGCATTTAATTATCTGTTCTGCAGATATTTGAAGTATCATAATATAAATTCTGAAGTAAAAAGCTATTTTCAACAAGAAAACATTTCATAGATGTCAAATCTCCACAAATTTTCATTCCCTTTTATGCATTAAGCCATCTCAGTTCCTAAAAACATGGCAGCAAATTCTGAATTACACGGACAGAAAGTCAAAAAAGAGAAGATGAGTATGGATTTTTGGATAAGAATACCAGTATATGATGGGAGTGTTAATGGCTACTTTAATCAAGTTCTCAGAAATAAAATATTTGTAAAGACTGTGATTTTGCTTACTTGCTACATAATTCTCAGTATGCCAGATTCACCCTTGACATAATCAGTTTTGGTCCATTGTGGTAAACAGGGCAAACACGTGCACTTACTGTTTAAAATAATGGCAAAACAGATGCACTTTTGCTATGCTTCCTAATCTATCGAGGTACCAAATCTAGAGACAATGGATAATTGAGTTAATGATGCTGAGGAATATTACACTTAATAGATATTTTACAATAGCTCTGAAATGTGTCCACTTGATTTACAGAAACATCACCACCTCTGTGTAAGTCCCAGACGATGTGAGACAGCATCTCTTGTTAATAAAGTATTCTGTGCATGCACCACTTGCCAGGGTTTCATTTTCCTTCTACCAAGTGTATGTTTACTTTTACTGTACCGGTTGCCATTTACCCCCTCAATGCAGGTCCCCCGGGAGCCCAATGTGGAAGGATCTTCTGCAAAATCCAGTGACAAGGCTAACAGAATGAATAAGACTTGTTTTTACAAGTTGTAGAGTTTTAAAAGAAAATAAAACTATATAAATGTTGTTTCTATCTTTTTAAAGCTTTTTTTTTTCAGCTAACCACTAGAAAATCTATCAGTATTTTTGTAGGGCTGTTTTTCCATTGGGACTTCCTGCTTGGGATACTGTGAGATGACATTAATATGATGGTGCAGGTAAAAGAGTTGCCTTTAAGTACAGCAGTAAATTGATGCATATTCAGAATATGTTAAATGATATTCTTATTTTCTCATAAGCAACAGAAAGGTAGCACAAGTGAGAGAGGATTTTTTGTGAATTGGCTTATTTCAATACACAAAAACCAAAATTTTTCATCCTCATATGTAATTAAAATGCAGATTTCACACATTTCTTTAAGAAACACAAAGCAAGTTCCTTCTCACATACTGTTTTGTAGATAAAGAGGCAAACAAGTAGGACGTTTGGATGTGCATTGAGGCACAGACCCTTGTCCTTTTGATGTCAGTGTGAATTTTGCCATGGTTGCAATACTGAAGGGCTGATAAGGAAAACGCCATAGTCAACATGCCTGAAGTGCTATATCCACTCACTCACAAGTCCCATTTATTTCCAGATGTGCTAAGCTGAGCAGAGCTGCACTTTTCAGGTACATCTGTGACTATGGACAGACCGGGCCAGGGACCGAAAGCTGCCAAAACATGTTTTGCAATGGAATATGTCAAAAAGAGGCAATGCCAAATTTTATCAGTCATCGTCTCAAGAAAGAGAGACAGATTAAATCACTCATTTTTGGACTGATAAGCATGGGAGCCTTTAGACTAAAGAGTAATTCTCCAGCAAATTATTAGCACCAGAAAAAGGGGTTAGGATAAAAGTGCCTTCTCATCCATAACTCTAACCAGTACAAACCTAAAAATACATGAAAAAGAAAACGAGTTATGGGCTTGGATCAAACGCAAAATATATTTGCTTCATGGTAATGACACCTCTCCTCTCTCATACACTGCAAAACCTACTAGCTGGGAAAATTACTGTGTCCTCCAGCATATAAGATAGTACAGAAGAACTTACAAGCAAACCTCGCTCACTGATGGAAATATTTTGTGTGTCATCTGGGAAAGCTGAATTTCTCTTTGAGTGGCCTTACTCTGATAACAAGACAGTTAACATTTATTCATATGTTGTACTGATTAGGAAATATCTCTACAAACACAAGTTACTTAGAAACAGCAAGTCTGAAATAGGAGATAACACCAAGAGAAAAACAAGCTGTAAATACATTTCAAAAGTGTGTTTCTTTTTTTCCTTTTTCTTTTCTTGACTAGCACCATCTGTACACAATAAAGTATGAACATAAACATTTGAATAATAAAGATTTGCAAGGCACTTAAACAGTTTTTATGGATAGGTTTTCTTTTAATGAACCTCTCAGTGGAAGTCCTACAACCACCTTTCCTCCTCCCTCAGCTAACGCAGGGAAAGAAGTGTCTTCTGCCAGCAGTTCTTATTTACAGACATGTCCTTAAAGGTTCCTCAAAGTGCTCTTTTAGGCTAAGAGAATTGACAACCTTGTATCTCCATTTTTCATGCTTGTCCTGTTTTTTTTTAATACTACTATTTTGTATAGTAAAACAAATTCCTCAAACACACAGCTGAGACTTGACTCCAACCTTCATCCTCATTCCATTGTCTTTGGGATGCTATTCAGAAGGGAAAAGGAGGATGGCAGAGATGTGCATTGAAGTTCTCTTGAGGTTCGTTCTTTACCGGCGTCTAGAGGTGATGTCAAAACAGGTGATCATCATGAGATGGGCCTTGCAGAAGTTGACGCGGTTCTCTAAACGCTCAGTCACACATTCCAGGGCCTCCAGGTATTCCAGAGAATCCAGCTCAAATACCTCCTCCAGATCAACTGCAGGAAAGAAAACACACAGGTAGGAAAAGCAGACAAAACCCAGTGGCAGTTGGTGGGAGAGAGAGAACTGATTCAAGTCTTCAAACCCATCAGTACTGCATACAACATTATCTCTGGCTTGTCACTGTCATTAAAAGTTGCCTTTTCTGTTCAATGGCTATGAAATGGCGCAGCAGCTTGCTGATAGTGAACACCACCATTAAGGTTGCATTGGATGCTTTTCTGAGTGATCTGCTCTGCCATCTTCTCCAGAACTTCAGATGCCTTTTGCCACACTCCAGTGTCTTTCCCCAAGAAAAGCCACCAGAACTATTCTTCCAGCTCACTGCAAAGAAACCGGCTGGCACAGAACAGCTGTAGGCTTCAAGTTAACCTTCACAGCCATAAGGAGCACACAGGTTGGACTTGATGTTCTTAAAGGTCTTTTCCAACCAGAACTATTCTATGATTCTAGGTTGAACATGATAGGGAAACTCAGCAATAATGTGTAAAACAGGCCAAGTTAAATCTGTGTACAAAGATTTTGACTGTTTACATTCAGGGTCTGCTTCAGCACCATGCTTAAGCAAATTTTGAGTGCTAAGCACATACATAAAGTCATCCCTATTTGAGGCATGCGTATGAGGCATACTGACTCTCTCACACATTCTGAAATGTCAGAAAGACATTATTTAAATAGGTGCTCTGCCCTGAAAGGGCAAGTCCTTTGCTGAATTCAGAACTCAGAGTTAGAAACCAACCTCCTTGCTCCTCACACCTCTCCCTATCCCTTGTGGCTCTCACTAGACCACTCAAGAGCAGCAAGGGAAGATGCACACATCAACCACCTCAACATAGGCGCCCGTATGGTGCTAGAAACCAGCTGGGTCTACATTGTCTGAGCCAGCACTTCCCATCTTATCTAGTCCCTGAGGTCTGTGCTGTCCTTGTGGTTTTCAACATTTATCACGATGGAATCAGATGCTAAGGCATCACACAGTAAGCGGACAGCAATGTATGGCAAATTCCCTGCTCCCTTTAAATGTCTTTTTTACGTCTCTCCTTAATAGCATTCCTGAAACATACACTGTGGCTGTTTTGCCGGATATACCAACCTAGTGTTAACTTATGGCAGCTGACAAAGGCAGAGCTAGGATGCTTAAAGAGAACACACCAGCTAGCTTTCTTTTACCACTTGCAATTGTCCTAAATAAATTGAAAATAGGTTGGGGTTTTTTTTCCTAGAACTCTGATATGAACTTGTCTGCTTGGTAATACTAAAAATTGTTGTAAAATTACTGCAGTTCTCTTTATCTTTTTTCCTTTGAGGTGCTGAGGTCCTTCTTCATTTGAATGTGAATGCTCTTCAAGCTCTCTGAACTTTACACATCTGCAGTCATAAAAAATGGGCCAAATTAATTTTTCATGTAAGCCCACTGGTGCCAAGGGACAAGTTTGCTCCACAGTGTTATTTTGTGGCAGAAGAGCAGATTTATAATACTGCTCTTATGTCTGAGTGATCTGAGGCCAAAAAGAAAAAAAAAATCTAATTTTCGGGAGCTGTGGTCTGAAACACATGAACGTTAATCTACCAATGGCAATATTCACCACTACAGTGCTGTACCATTTCAACATTGAGCTCGCAGGCAAAAAGGATTGTTCAGTTCTACTATCAACATTTAATAAGAATTATAGGGACTGGTTCTAGAAATACAGTCAATCTAAAACTCGCCCTTAGGTCCTATGTCAGTTCATTTTAGTTTACAAACACAGTAGCTCACATCTCATTCCTAGCAAACATTTTTGCCCCCTTCTGTCTCCTGCCATGAAATAAACCAAAGGACACCTATAAGTCCAGGCAATAAAACAATGTCCTTACATTCACTGAGCCATTTATTAGGATCCAGCATCAGGTACTGTTTGGTCACCTCCAGTTCTCTCATTAACCACTCGTACTTGGCCTTGACCTCAGCAATTCTCTGCTGGCGATGCTCCAGGATTTTCAGTTTGGCGTTGAAACATATCACCTCCTGCCAACCAGGAAAAAGCAGCAAGGTGAAGAGGTGAAATACCCAGATCCATTCAGGCAAATGATCTTCCAATCAATAACACTGACAATGAGTCATTTACTCTGGAAACGTATGAATCACTTGCATGAAATCATCCATCATCTATTTTATTTTTATTGCTTTTGTTTGGTTTTGATGTTTTCCATCAGTGAGCTTTGGAGACTTTGCAACGATAGTTAATAATAAACCATAATAATTAATAACAGGCAGCATCTTGAAATCAGATTAACTGTAGCAAAACATTTCTGGTTTTTGTCACCAGAACTTTGGCTAAGAAAAACTAAGCTCTTGGGAGAAGGAAATCCGTAGCTTGCTGTATTAAAATCCTAAATACTTCGCTGTACTTGGCGCATAAGAAATGCAGTAGTCTTATTATAAAATAATAGAACTGGTAGCAATATCAAATTTAAAACATCTTTAAACAAAGAGAATATGTTATGGAAAGCTCTAGCATTCACAATCACTGATAAAGAGATATTTTCTGTGAAGTTATGAGGCACAGTTAGCAGCACAGGGTGCAGTGCTGTCTGGAGACACCCAGCTTGGCCTTGCCTGACTCTGAGGGGTGGCAGCCACGAAGTCGCACAGTGAGACCACAGTGAGGGCTGGGCAACCCTCACTAGAGGAGCATTCCCAATGCAAGAAATATCCTCCTCCAAGCCTGTGTGAAGGTCCCAGCCCTATTCTGCCTTCTGCTCTGTAGACAAATCTGCTGTGTGGGTGAAGTGCAGAGGAAACTCCACCCCAACAAATGATGTTTTTCTCCAAAATCATATCAGAAAACACCACCACAAACAGCCTAACCAAGCAACAGGAACTAGGAAGAAAACATGCCTTAAAATAATAATAAAGTCTATATCCACAGTTACTCTACAATTGGTGCCATTCCATCAATTTCAGATACTCTTCCCATTCATACCTCACAAAAGCTGACCTTTCATTGGAAAAGGTCCTGATCTTTTTGTAAATTTGGAGGCATGAGGTGGGCAGGGACGATTTTGTTAGAAAGAAGACATTAGCTGTCCTGAAAACAATGCCATCACAGCACTTGAGGCACCACTGCTGCCTTGCAAGACAGATGTGACAAGATGCTGAAGCATAGGAACCACCAAGACTATAAGCATGGGGCAAAAATGCAAGGTACCAATGTCCATTAGCTGGTATAGAAGAAGGCATCATTTGAGTCGTAACTGCTCTTAAATGAGAGAATAGGTTTTGCTGCCTTTTGAATTAACCATATATGATGGTACACACTTCTGACTCCATAACCCGAATTCCCCCTCTTACATCCTCCAGCAGGAGGGGGACAGATTACCTGGATCGTACTCACCTTGCTGTCCCCACCTCGTCGCCGCTGGAGCCTCTCCACATCATCTATCTCATAGACTTTGATCTCAAAGGGCTCCCCCAGCCCTCTCTGCCCGCTCCGCAGGGGCCCATCCACCCAGCGCACCCCGGGGCTGTTGGCAGGCTTCCTAGCTGGGGAAGCGGTGTCAAGGGATAAAGCTGGAATAAGCCTCCGTCTCTGTGAACCTGCAAATGCAGAAAGTGCCATTCCATGTTAGCACAGTTGTTACCTCTCCTTTCTGCTCCATCTGCAGAGAAATCTAATATATATATATATATTCAGCCTTCTTACACACAGAAGTAAATGGAGTGAAAACCCAGGGAGGCCATGGATACTGGGGTGAACTTTAACTGTGATGTGCTGGACCCACTCACCGTGGATCGGATCTTCACATGTTCTTTGGTGCTTGACTTCAGGATTTGATCCTCAGAGGCCATATGTAGCCTAAAGTTTCCAGAGGTTGCACTGGCTTCCCTTTGCCCAGGTCTCAGTGTGTACAAGTATGCCAATGAAGGACCAGAGCAGCAGGCTGGAACTGGTCTAGCTTTGCTGGTCCTGGCTCTTACAGCCTAAGGACAAGCATTAGCCAGCCTCTGCACAGACCATTTCCAGAGGAGGTGTGGTTTTGTCTTTTTTTAATCATAGCACAAAAAACACATTGATACCCAAATTCTTTTACTATGCTGGAGTTGAGTGCCAATATACCCGAATCTTTGCGTACCACCACCGTAGGCTGGCTAGAGCAGTAAAAACACTGGAGGAGACAAAACGCTTGCAGTAAGTACACCTAAGCTTGGTGATTGCCACCAGATTTGCCTTAGCCTTCAGTAGAATATTCTGCTAAAACATTTCCCTCTGTCCTGGTTTACTGGGACAGAATTTTGGAGTCAGTTTTCTCTTGAGGAAAACTGTGATTTTGTAAGGACTACAGCACTCTATTTCAGGGGAACAAAGTTGATAAGACACTCTGTGGCCAGTCCTGGTATGCAGCTTGCCATAGGGATCAAGGTCTTGAGCATTCTTGAGTTGGCCAGTTGCAGAAATTAGGAGAAGCAAAAGCCAGGGCAGATGACCCAGGCTAACCAATAAATACTATTCTATACCACAAACATCACATTCACTATAAACTGGGGAGTTTGCTGAGGATGGCCCTCCTGGCTCCTTCTTCCCTCTTCCATGGCTGACATCTCAAGAGAGACTTGTTTACCATCTTACCTGAGGCCTACTCCCTCACAATATGGGCTGAGTATAACTCTGTGTAGTTTGTATTATATTGTTATTAATATTACGTTTTGTTATCATTATTTTACTAAATCTGTTTCTATTTCAACCCACATATCTTTCCTTTTCCTGACCCCCATCCCCGGGTGGGGAGGAGCCACCGGATGACAGAGCAACTGTATAAACCACAACACCCACTTATGCACCTGTAGCACCAGTGATGGGCACGAAAGGAGCAAGAACAACGGGTTGGCAGAAGGGCTACTCCTTGTGCCTGCTTCAGTACCAGTGCTTGTGCACACAAAAGAAGAAAATCCACTGGTTACATTTTCTTGCTTGGTGTAGTGCAATCAGAGCAATGATTTGGTTTAAAAACACAAAAATTTTGTAGCTGACAGCTCCTGCAGGGTCTCCCTTAGGAGACAGCCGGAATAGAAGAGATGGGAGAAACCAAAACCAAAACCCAGATCCAGAAAGTTTGAATGACACTATTAACTGACTCTCTTGGCTGCAGTAACAAAACTGATGCCAGCGGGGAAGGCATGCAGAATGATCATGCAGATTTTATTTTAAAAACACGATAAAATCATTTGGAGGAATCTCCAGCACTACATTTCTTGAAACTTGAATGTAAATAACTTCTACATGTCTGCCAACTTGGTACTTCAATGAAAGCCAGGGAAAAAAAACAGCAACAAAAACAACAACCTGAAAATATCTATTGGTTGCCTGCTTTATGTATTTGCAAGTAAGAAAGCACTGTCTAGCTTCATTCGTGGGAGTGTGTTTCTCTGCAGACTTTGCAAACTATCGCATCTTAGCCCATACATTTCTGAGTGCAGTGGTCTGTACTAGAAACCAGCAGTTTGTAGCCAGTAATTAACCTGTAAATGCTATCTCTAAAGTAGATGGGAATGGTCTATCTTACTGTTTAGCTGGAAAGCGTAGTCTGCAGAGCTTTTATTTGAATCCATCCGAGATAACTCTATGCAAGAAAAAGAGAGCACAGCTGAGGCAAGTAGACAGGAAGCTCTACAAGGCCCCTTTACACAAAGCACCCTGAGATCTGGACTCCGCACCCTGTGACACCTACCATAGGGGATTTACTAATCAAACTGCAGCCCGGCAAAAAAGCCCATGACTGAATAAATGAAGCCTTACAAATACCAGCAAGCAGGAGTTACTTCAGGCCTGTGGTACCACTCACTGGAAGTCAATGTCAGTATTCACTTACCTTGAATCTATTATTTCGGTTAATCTCTAGGTTAAACTGCCTGATCAAGAGAAGACTCAGATCTTGATAAAAGGAAAAGCAAGACCTGACACGATACCATAGCTAAAAAAGTGACAACAACGAGAGAGAGGCAGTTTGGGAAGACCTCAACAAACTGCAGCACTAAGGGTGACACTTGTGAGCAATGCTAGAGGCAGGCAATCAAACAGTGAGAGCAGCTGCCTCCTTACAGGGGAGGTGAGGCAAGGGGGTGGACTATCAAGTTTTGGTACATGCAGGGAGAGATCCTGCAACAGGTTCAGTTCCTCCTGGGAAACTTGCTTAAATGTGAAGGGCACCAAGTACATCCCTAGTGTCACTCAAGACCAAAGGATTTAGGCATTAAATACTTTTTAAAATGCTTTTTAGGCTTTTGGCTACGATGTCTCACAGGAGCAGACTTTCAAATTGTGTCTGAGTATGAAAGCAATCTCTTTCCCATCTTTGCTGCTTGTCAAATTTTAGAGCCAGCAACAGTTACAAGCACTGTTGCTAATTCTTTCTGCCCCGCACTGATGGTCACATCCCATTTCATGCCATGCCTAAGGACTAGCTCCAGCATTTAAAGGAAGCAGCTGAGCAGACTGGAAATTCCTTCTGTCCAGCTCTCCCACGCATGGTTGAACTATGACTAAGCTTAGTGCCTTTTTCTGTGAGGTTTGATTTTCTTCCTTTTTTCTTCCCTCTTCCTCTTTTCCCCACCGTGGCTGTTAACAACATCTTCTTGTGTAATGGGGCACTTTTAAACCATCCCCGCTGGAGGAACTGCTTCTCTGAACAGAGCCAAAGCCAGGTCTGAGCCACTCTGGGAATGGAGGGAGTAGCTTCGCTTCACCGTGCCACAAGAACATCATCAGGTTCTTTTTCGGACCAAAGCAAACCAGATATCACCGGGGTATGAATTACAGGGATGATGGTGAATGGTTTTGCATTTTATTCCCATTCATATCCATTTGGCTCAATGAGAAAAGGAAGCCTGTGGTCTAGAAGGAGGGCTCCAACGTGCAGCTCCAGCTAACAGCACTTATTCCTCGAGGAAGAGGCAGCGGGTCCATCTGCTTGCGAGGCAGAGAAGGAAGAGAAAGAGGGATGTCTTTTTCTCTGAGCCTTGAATGCTGACTCAGGATGATTCATCTGAGGTTTCGGGTGCTTTGGGGAGAAATGAAAGATCTCCTACATCTTCGCAGTGAGACAAAACTGAATCCAGTTTATTCTAAACATGTACTGATAGGCTGCTTATTAGCCCAGGTACAGAAAATAACGGCGTCTTCCCTGCCACTGACCTCTCCATTTAGCCTTTGCTTTGTCTGATTTCACCTTAATTGGGATCAGTAGGGAGATGCAGCCAAAGCAGAGCTTCAGGGTGTGTGTCACAAAGCAGCTGATAGCTTGCTCATCCATATCCGCGAGCAGAGATAACAAATAAATTGTTAAAATTAATACAGTTTTCCATTTACATAGAAAATACCCATTTGAAGTCCCAGATTTATTGGGAGCACATCAAGTGATGGGGTTAGGATCTCAGAAAATTGGACTGTATAATAAATAAAAGGCTTTTGTAGGAATTACAGCACTCCTCTATGTCCCTGAACACATCTTCTGAAGGCAGCGATCAGCCTGGGAGCTCAGCAGGAACAGCTCTCAGCCAGTCCCCCCCGCCTCTGCCCCACAGGCTGGGACTCGGGGTGGGAACCCGGCCCAGCACCTCGACAAATTGGCTGACCCTCTCACCACCCAAATGGGATTCATTCCTCCGTTAAAAATCCCCAAATTTATACCAAAAGTCAATCTGAAAGAAACCCTCTAACCTGAGGCCAGGACAGATTACTGACACCTTCATTTAGAATCATAGAATCACAGAATCATTAAGGTTGGAAAAGACCTCTAAGACCATCAAGTCCAAACGCCAACCCAACACCACCATGCCACTAAACTACGTCCTGAAGTGCCACATCACATTTTTTTAATACCTCCAGAGATGGTGATACCACCACTTCCCTGAGCAGCCTGTTCCAGTGCTTGACCACTGTTTCAGTAAATAAATTTTTCCTAATATCCAATCTAATCCTCCCCTGGTGCAATTTGAGGCCATTTCCTCTCGTCCTTCTGCTAGTTACCTGGGAGAAGAGACTGACCCCCGCCTCACTACCCCCTCCTTTCAGGTAGTTGCAGAGGGTGATAAGGTCTCCCCTCAGCCTCCTCTTCTCCAGGCTGAACAAGCCCAGTTCCCTCAGCCACTCCTCATAATTCCAGACTCTTCACCAGCTTCAATGCCCTTCTCTGGACGCACTCCAGCAACTTAATGTCCTTCATGTAGTAAGAGGTCCAAAACTGAACACAGTACTTGAGGTGTGGCCTCAGCAGTGCTGAGTACAGGGGCAAAATCACTTCCCTACTTCTGCTGGCCACACTATTTCTGATACAAGCCAGGATGCCGTTGGCCTTCTTGGCCGCAAGGGCATATTGCTGGCTCATGGTCATCCTGCTGTCCACCAACACCCCCAGGTCCTTTTCTGCATGGCAGCTTTCCAGCCACTCATCCCCAGGTGTAGCATAGCGTTGCATGACCACACAGAACATAAAGCAGCATCCCCTTTGCTA
Organism: Mesitornis unicolor; assembly: GCF_000695765.1. Classification (NCBI taxonomy): domain Eukaryota; kingdom Metazoa; phylum Chordata; class Aves; order Mesitornithiformes; family Mesitornithidae; genus Mesitornis; species Mesitornis unicolor. Next base: position 67,272 of record NW_010183259.1, read on the forward strand.
AATGCCTTGGAGAATATTTTTCACTTAGTTTGAATTTATCCATACTCAGAATAACCCCTCTTGAGCTTACCCTGAGAACGAATAATCAGACTATGATGCAGACCTGAAAATGCACAGAATACAAGATTTGCTTTTGCAACCAATCCGTTGCTCTACCTTGAGCTATAGGTTAAGGTTTGGCCAGGTAAAAATTAAGATAAAGGGCATAACACAGCAGTGAGGGTGTGCAGCATGAAAGCAGATCTGACTGAAGAGTGGCACTGAAGCCACAACAAACTTCAGCAAAGATAAGCCCAGAGAAACCTTAAGGTATCAGAAACACAGACTAAGCTAACTAGGTACGTAAGGGTAACTTTAAGGATAAGAAGACTTACTGACTTCAGCAAAATTGCTCAGCTGCATAAGGATGTGTGCTCATAAATGCCTGTGTTGACCAGGGAAGAAGCCTGAGAGGTCTGGTTTTGCTTAAGTACTGTATATTTTGTAGTTTTTCCCTTAGATTGCTTTCCAAGAACACATTCCAGAGTGAGCATCTTTTCTGTGAATAAAGTAAAGGCAAAAAGTATAAATGCAAAATCTTTATGAAAAGAAGCGTGATGCATATCTCTTCAAAGCAGGATATATCTGAATGGGATGCAAAACAACTGCTAGAAATTTCAAGGTGTTTCGTACAGAAAATGAAACCGTAACTTGATATATCATAATTCTGGAAGTTTATAGTGTGTGCTCAAAGGCAGGGTGTGGAGCCAAAGCTATTCCCCACTGCACATAATGCTATGAGAGGTAAAATTGCCTTTCCGTACAGAACCTGTCATTCAGCATTTTGTTTCTTCTCACTAGTCAGCCCATCCAAACTCAAGGCAATTACAAAAAACAGTCCTGGCTAAGTAGAGCAGTACCCCTAAGCTCCCGCCATTTTTTCTGTGGCTTCATTTCCAAGAAATACTGTGCTTCCAGTAGCAACAGCATCAACCTCAAATGTAGCACCAAAGCATTTGCTTACTAGCAAAGATTATCTGTCCTGTTCCCCCTGCTGCTCCTCACTGTCTGACAATGGGGCTCCTGCTTTGTTTGAGTTGAAAGTGCAATGCTGACACCTCCTCTCATTCCCATTTCCTAATGGGATCTGCCCTCATGGGCAACCGCCCATGACTGAACCAACTCCTCCCCATTCCTTTGACCTCCTTTCTCCTAGTTTATTTTATAGTGCACTTTCCCCAGTGCAGAGCATATAGCTATTCGCTCCCTGGATTTTCATACATTTTGCACAGTTCCCCTCTCAATTACTGAAGAAATTGCCAATGCTTTCAAGTGGAAGGCCCCTCTGATGATGTGGAGACTTCACCAGAAGTATTTAGGGTGCCCGTCTAGAGGTCAGTACTCCGAACACCAAAGAATCCAGGCATTTATTGCTAGAAAATCTAACCACCATTGACTCTTCCTGGCAACTCAGATTACATAGGAAGGACAGTGTTGCACCAGAATATCTGGAATAGGAAACACTGACAGGATCCATCACTCAGAAGAAAATCTTCTATATCCACCTCACTGTAAAATAATTCAGGTCATATTCTGTGTTGACTTATATGTAATCCTGCTGCTGTGAATCAATAAGAAGTGCAAGGACACTGGAGGCTAGAAATCACTGCTTGCTGTACATCGGAATAAAGCAACACTTGTTTATAACCTTCCATCCATACCTGTACTAGATATGCTGCTTCTGTACTGCTATAAGGAACATGCTGATCTACAGCCTACTCCTAATTTTTCTCTACCCACCCAGTTCATTGCTTAACATTGCTTCCTGAATTAGTGTCTCACTTTTAAAGGAGCTTTTCAGGGCAGTTTAGAGCGGATGAATGAGCACTCCTGAAACCAGATCAGGAAGCAGCCCTCCTGCAGCGTGGCAGGTTGACAAGCAATCTGGGAGATGCTCCAGGGAAGATGCACATCACAGGAGGTTGCGTTTTCAGCACCCACAATCCCTAGCAAGAAATGACCAGAGTTTTTTCTAAATATTTATCTCACTGTAGGCTGGATTGTGGTTTAACAGGTATTTGTCAGCATTGTGGCAAACCTATCTGACAGGAGCTTGTAACAAGGTGGGTGTTGGTCTCTCCTTCCAAGTAACAAGCCATAGGACAAGAGGAAATGGCCTCAAGTTGTGCCAGGGAAGGGTTAGATTGGATATTAGGAAAAATTTCTTTACTGAAAGAGGGGTCAAGCACTGGAACAGGCTGCCCAGGGAAGTGGTGGAGTCACCATCCCTGCAGGGGTTCAAAAAACATGTAGAGGTGGTACTTCGGGACATGGTTTAGTGGGCATGGTGGTGTTGGGTTGATGGTTGGACTTGATGATCTTAGAGGTCTTTTCCAGCCTTCATGATTCTGTGATTACTTGAGGAGCTGGTTATTTTCACTACAGGACTGCACTAAATAACCACACCAGTTGCTTGAGCAGCAATGGCAGAGGCTGCTTTGCAGACAGAGCATTAGGTCCCGACAGGACAGCGGTGGAGGCCTTCCAGGGAGCTAATTCTGTGGCCGTGTCAGGAGCAGGTTTTATTTACACCCAGCCTAATGGTGTGCAACTCAGTCATGCATGTTACATGGAGCCTTCACCGTGCACAATAGCCTGCTGCCATTTCCTCTATTAAATCATTCCTATGTTCATGCAGTTGAAAGCTCAGTGCTGGCATGCAGTAGTCAAGCGTGTAAAAAATGATTACTCTGATCCCTTTCAGCACAGATTTGCTGCATGAAATGGCCTAGCTTTGACCTGGGAAAATCAATGCTGTTGTTTTAATGAACAAAAAAAATAGGAGCTGAAGCCAGCACTTCCCCTCCCTCCGCTCCCCCACGGCTGTCCAGCCAGCAGTCACATGCACAAAATGGTCACCTGCACCCAAACTGCTTTTTCCTGTATAAACGTAAACATCCTTTGTCATGGTGAAGGTATAATGCAGGATCTAAATTAGCTACCATCACTTGTAAGCAAGTTAAAGGAGAAACGCTAGAGATACCCTTAGGCTTTGTGATACAAAGGGCAATTTTCAGCTCCCCACACTGTGCCTTAGGCAGTCAAAACATGAACCAAATTCCTTTTCACTGGGATTCAACAAGAAAAGCTCAGACTCTTTTTGTTGGTGTTTTGTTTCATCATTATCATTTTGGCCATGTTTCAAAACACAATGCTTTGCAATATTGGTTGGAGATGGAGTTTCATAATTTACAGCCCGTGGATTCAGCCTCTGGCTTTTGTAAGCAGGGCTAAGTGCTTCCAGAGGGTGAATGGGTTTGAACAGATTTTTCAGGGCTTTCCAGGAACCTCTAAATCTCCATTTTTAAAACCATTCCATCGATGAAACCCACAGCACACAAGTGAAAGAAAAAGGGATTCTAATTGTAGATAATTATTGTCATGTCTTAACAATCTGTCTTTTTATTAAAGTGTTTAAAATCATGTAGCAATCTTGCTCTGCTTTGGTGGTGAAACTTAGTACTGAGAAAGAGCCACAAGGAGTCATGAAACTTTACTGCAAAAGCCATAAAATGCTGCAGCAAGATCTTTAATTAGCTATAGTCAGACAGGTTCCCCATGCAAAGAAGATTAAAGCATGTGCACAAACACACACACACATACACATGTGCCAATCTCATCCTGGACTGGCAAGACCAGGGTCCTGCAAATGGCAAGATACACAACTCAAAATTAGGGCACAGGTCTACATGTTAGGAAATCAACATTTGGAGACCTTGATTTTCCCCCAGTCTTTTTTCTACTTGGCCTTACTATCAACAGGCTTTTTTTTTTACATTTCTACCTTCTAATGCTCACTGACAACATTCAAAAAGGCTGAGCTGGCCCAGACTGACCCAACTTAAAAGTACTTCACAGGTAAGGGCTTTCTCCCGCTCACCTCTTCAACCTCTACTAAGCCTCACCTCTTTGACCATCTCCTTCCTTCCCATGAATTGCATCTTCTTCTCATGCATGATTCCTGGGTCTTTGCCCCCGTAAGCAGGTCTGTGCATACCAGCCGACAGGCAGCAGTTCCCCTGGTGCCTTATGTTGGCTGATGCACACTTGCTGCTCTCCCAAGCCTGCTTGGGACACACTGTGCTACGCTGAGTGTTTCACCCTGCCCGCACTGGCCCCAGCACCAGTAAAGCTCCAGGCTCAGACTCAGCTCCTAAAAACCTCAACTAGAGAAAGGAGACACTCCATGACAGGGGTCTGTCCTGTCTCGGCAGAGCGCTGCAAGCAGTGATCGAGTCATGGAATTGATAAGATTAGAAAAGATCTCTAAGATCATCAAGTCCAACCATCAACCCAACACCACCATGCCCACTAAGCCATGTCCTAGGGGGCCACAGCTACACGTTTTTTGAACCCCTCCAGGGACAGTGACTCCACCACTTCCCTGGGCAGCCCATTCTGATGCTTAACCTCTCCTTCAGTAAAGAAATTTTTCCTAATATCCAATCTAACCCTTCCCTGGCACAACTTGAAGCCATAACTGCAGCCTCAGGCCTAACTATAGATAGATCTATCTAGATACACTGCAGCCCTGAGGTCTAACCTGATGTCAGATGAGAGAAGGACCCTCTTAGGCACCCAACCCTATTCCAAAAGGGAACAGGAAAGAAAACAGTCTCAGGAAGACCTCTGTGGTCTCCATCACAGCCTCATCTGTGATGAATTGTCTTAAAGTCCCTCCAGTTCTGCTGTCCCCAGGGAAGGTCTCCTTACCTCTGAAACACTGTAAGGAGCAAGGACCCATAAGTAACATCTGTAGGAGAGGGGGGGTAAAGGGCAGAAACAAGGCATTTGTGCACATTACATGGGAATGCAAAGAGGGCCTGGCTTTACTGGGTGAACCTTAACAGACCCCTGGGCTCTTGCTTTGCTGTTCGCTCACAGTGGGCAGGACCTGGAGCACCAAAGCCGCTTCTCCGAAATCATCCAGTCACGGTTTGCATTGAGAAGTATTTTAGGATAATGCCCTCATACATCCAAACTAAACTGGGGAAAAGATGCTAACAACCACAGCAGAAAAGCAAAAAGCAGGTAGGTAACACTCCTGATCTAAGGACCTTGCTGTTACTTTTTTCTCACCACTCTTATCTAGCTTTATGAGCTGGTAACCAGGGAACACAGAAATTACACAAGTTGCCCAAGGTGATACAGCAAACCAGCAGCACACCAGAGAATACAACATAGATCTTGCAAGTCCTAATCTGCCACCCAGCCTGCCTCCCTCTCATACCTGTTGTGTTCCTGGGATACAAATGCAGCTTTTGTAAAATAGAGTTCAGCTGTAATGCACTTTCTGATCACACACAGGAGTATGTACTACAAAAGCACCCTTGTCATTGCCTTCCCATGAAGCAGCACTGGGCCCTTGCACTTGACATTTCCAAGGAATTAAAAAAATAATATATAACTGGTGCTAGCGATGACTGTAGAAGCGATGCCCAAACACTTCAGTGCCCTGCTCAAGACAGCACTGCCTACTCATGAGAGATGAGACAAGGGGGCAAGGCAGCAAAGCTCTCTGCCTTCTTTTCTCCCCTGTAAAATGGGGTCTGGAATAATGCTACACCACAGGGTGGATTAAGGAGCAGCTGTGCAAAGCTTTGAAATGTACAGCCATAGATCAGGGCTAAATAGCTCTTTTTCTGCCATATGCAGTCACTTTGGGGCAATATATACTGACATGATGTTATAGGAACAATATTAAATGTCAGAAAGATGGGAATGTTTATTAAATGGATAGGTTAGCTTCAGGGGAAAGGCTTATGTGCTTCATGATGTAAACACATGATTTTTCAATAGGTACCAGAATGCAAGAGGTAGATATCTTTTTTAATTTTCTTTTAATTTTGTATGCACAATACTGGGAAGTCTGTGAACTGTACAGGTACCCAGGCAAAGCCCAAAATTTAACCTAAGGCTAACAGTGAAGGATACAAACTAGCTTTATCTTTCAAAAGCTGTCAATGTCGGTCTGATGCTTCATGTATGACATCCAGGGCAGAAGCACCTACACATACAAATAACGCACTTAAGAGCATTGAAAGACAAGATCTTAATCTCAAGAAAAAATGATGTCTCTCCAATGTGTCAGAACTTCAGAAGTAATTGTGAGATCTGACAGGGCTGCTGGTGATTCTCCTAAAGACTCTTTATAGCCCCTTTTACAGGGGCCTTGGGCTGATTCATGTCGAACGCGTCTGACAGCTAGCATTTCTGTTAATAATAATCATAAATAAAGTGGACAAGGTTGCCTGACCTGAAATGAGCATATCTATAGTGCCATATCCATTACAGCACAGTGGATCTGTGACCGCAAATCAGGAAAGGTCCAATGCTCTTGACACTATGTATTAAAATAATATCTGTCTTTTAAGAGCTCAGAACCTTTGTCTGCTATCTTTTTCATTAAAAAGTGTTCCTTAAGAGAGAACATTCACCCTAGAACAGGCCTACAGAAAGGAGATATTACAGAGGATGAAAGATTGCAAACCTTTGCATTTTTTTTTATTATGCAATAAAAATATATTCATGAACAGCTCTGTTCTCCCTTATATCTCAGCTCCTCCTTCATGTTCTCCTGCATTGAAGTCATAATCCTGGTTTTATGCCATCATAAATCTGCTGACATGTGAAAAATTATACTATTATCAAACATATCAAAACAGAATTATGATTTCGCTGCTGCAGGACAAAATGCAAACAGGAGCTGGGTTACATGAAAGTGAAGCCTTATTAATTTCTGAGCAGTGGTTTGCTGCTAGAGATATGGAAGGTAGTAAAGATTTTATTTTTTAAAAATTTGCATAAAACCTTGGTTGTATTTATACACAAATACAAGGACAACTCACTCAAAACAATACAAGAATTACTTGCAGATATAGGGAATCACTCTCAAAAATATCAGAACTAACTCATGTAGAATCTCTCCGTGTCAGGCTGAATTAAGAGAGAAACTTTGCAAAGTGCTTTGAGGGAGGTCAACATGCGAGGCCACGCCGAGACCACCAGGCACGCACCTACCAGAGACACAGGCCCTCTGCTGAAAATCCTCCACGCCAGAGATTCAGGTCCAGCAACGAGTAAACATCTGCCATGTTGCTGACCAGGGAGAGAACTAAACCACACACAATATTAGAATAAAGAGAAGAATCTGTCAGCCATCAAGAAAGCTGTATTTGATGAAAAAAAGGGTCATCTGCATAGCACAACAAACCAGTGCCACTGCCCTGCCAGGGAGGCCCAGGCTGGCTCGACCATGGAAGAGCCTCTTCTCTCCAGGTTCGTCTTCCAGACTGGTACAGAAGCGACTTCAAACCTGAGTTTCAAACAGTCCTCTCTTCTTAACTCCCTTTTCCACAGCCGACGACACAACATTCAGTCCTACACAGGGGTTATTGAAAGCCAAAGCTGTAAGCCAAAATACAACCCTGATGTAAAGCACAACACACAGATCCGAAGCTCCTCTGTAATTAAAACACAAAAGCAATGTTTTCCTCACTCATAGCTCCAGCATTGTCCAGCCTCCAATGTCCTATCTAAGCAGAAAGAAGTGAAATGAAAACAGCTAGTTTTATGAGGATCAGAGTAAACAGATCCTGGTCTCCTCCTGATTTAGTTTTGCGATGAACTATGGAGTCTAATGAATCCTCAGGCTCTGCCTAAAGCTCTTCTTGAAGTATTTTGTTAAAGTATCTCCCCCAGGGAAGGGGGACAGGGTTCTGTAGTGTCTAATAAGGATAAATATACATTGCAATTTTCTCTCTGCACAACTGCTTGTTTTCACAGAATTTGATAAATATTTTCATCTAAATGTCCTGTGGAAAAAGTCCATATCATATGGGCAGCTTCTCCACAAGATACAATCCAGCTGACAGTATACACTCAGAAATGCAAACTCTGTGGACAGATTTGTTTTCCTTTTTCACACCATACAAACCATCCTTTTTTTCCTTGCAAGTTACCATTTAAAAGTTTATATTTGAAAGGAGCTATTAAAGGAACATCTCTTCAGGAAGAGTAAAAATGTATTGCCATGTAAACTGAAGGGATAGGAAAGAGGTTTTCACAAAGTCAACTTCAGAAAGATTATTTCATCACTTGGTCTGTGATTGCACTATGCAGAGTGATCATTTTCAGATGCATCCTCTGAACAGGTACAATCAGTCATGCACTTACAGATATGGTTTTAATAGCAGTATCTATTGTATTCACATCTGTTCTGCACATGTTCTTCCTGCTACCACAGGCAAGAGCGTAATGAAAGGGAGAGTTATGCATTGCTCAGTTAGTTCACAGCAAATGAATCCCAGAGGTGAGTATCCCAGCAAGTGGGAATGGCTGGTGAATTAGGAATTCTATGAGAATAACAGATTTTGGACAGCTAGAGCTACTGTAGGATAAGTAACCACTGATATTTCACATACCTGTACACACCAGTTCCAATGCCAACGTGTATTTTTTTCAAAAGTAGGTTATGTAAGTCTCACACTTCAGGTTGGGAGAGGAGCACCCAGAAGAAAGGTGAGGTGACCCGCTGATGGATGCAACTCATCCCTGCCCTGCAATTTTCTGAAACTTGTTTTGATGGGAAGATGTATGAGTTGCAACTGCACAGGCTCTTGGAGGCTCTTGCCATCTAATTAAAAATTCCTGATTTAGTAGGAAACCTACTGGAAATTATATCTGAACAAAGATGAAGTCTTTCTGATCCTTTTAATGATCACTAAAAAGGTTTCAGGTTTACAAGGGCTTCAGCAAATGAATGTTCCCATACATTTTTATTAACATAATTTACAATTTCTTATCAGTAAATTACTGGGGAAAAAAAGGACTCATAACTCAAAAGTTAAAAAAAAAGGGGTCTCAGAGGGAGGATAACATCTTTCAAGGAGCACGGGAACAACTTTGTTCCATCTTCTAGGTGGGAAGAAGGAACTCACCGATGGTTTCGGTGGAGGTACCTTACACCTTTGGGCATCCAAGGCACACAAGGAGCAAAAGTGGGCTCACAACAGATATTGCTTTTCAGCAACCGAATTAGCTCACCTTTGGGGCTAGCCTCCCCACCATATAGCAGTTATCTGCTCTGGTCTGTGCCCCTCTTCCACACCACCACAAGCTTACCTGCATTTGATCGTTTCTTTGGATTTTTGAGGCTTCGGCACCTGCCGCTGGTGGAGCTGCTGTTCTCGCTCATGGAGTCTTGCGCTGAAGAGGCACTCCCCGTCGCCTCGCTGTCTCTCATCATGCTCTCGTAGCCGCTGCTCCCCCCACTGTGGTAGAAGAGGGCCGTTTTCCCCATGGCAGGGGGCAGCTCCCCACTCAGGACACTGCTGTTGTCGCTCCCATGACCACTGCTGCAGCGGTGAGGTTTCCGAGGAGGGGTGATCTTGCTGTAAGGTGAAGGCAGCATGTGAACAGCCGGCTTCTCATCTCCGGGAAGGCCTCCATGCTCGTCTGCCTCTGAGCTTCCCCGCGGCTGTACGCCTCTGGCACTGGTGCTCCCTTGGAGCAGCTCTGAAATCCGTCCATTGACAGCCCGAAGGGGCAATTTGGAAGCAAGGCCGGAGCCCCGGTTTCTGCTGAGGGACTGTGTTGACCAGGACATGTTCTTCCCACTCGGAGGCAGACTGGAGCTCTGCCCTACGGACTGAGGCAGAGACTTGGTTGAGAAGCTGAGCGTTTTGGTGGCAGAGGCAGACAGGCTGCGGGCCTTGGGACTTGCCAGCAGAAGCTTGCTGACTGCAGAGATCTTCGACTGGCTGGCTTTAGGGGAGGCACCTGTGGACTGGGAGAGGCCTGAGTTGGTGGGTGAGGACATGATGCTGCGGCTGAGACTCCTTCCTGCCCTAGGCATGGTGGTGTCCTTGCCAGGGCTCATTTTGGAGCTCATAGAAGACAGGCTTTCTGCTCTTTCCAGCGACAAACACTCATAGTGGCTTCCTGTGGACCTCCCAAGTGAGTTGGTCCTGCTGGCGAGCTGCTCCAGTTTGGCACTGAAGAGCTTGCTGCTGCTGTTGTTGCTGCTGCTGTTGTTGTTGCTGCTGCTGTCGATGCCAGAACCCTTCTGTCTGGCATTCAGCTCCTCAGGGAAGCTGGCCAGGAAGGACCCAGGCTGGCTGGAGGGACTGCTTGTGGTGCTGCTAGCTGCACTGTGCTGGGGACTGGCTCTGTTCTTCTGATCCAGGCTTGACTTTCTCACCGGTGGCAGAGGAGGGGTCCCTTTGGGACGAGTGAGGACGCAGTGTTTGGGAGAGGCCATTTTCTTGTCAAGGCTAGTCTTAGAAAACTGGAGGAGGGCAGGAGAGCCGACTGTGCTACAGTCAGTGGCAGTGGGATGGAGGTGACTGTCGGGCTCCTCAGGCTTGCATGCCTTTGGCAGCCCTCGAGGAAGGCTGCTGCTCTTCAAGCTGTCACCCGAATGAACAGGGCTTTGGGTTGCAGAGCCAGACACTGCCACCTCACACCCATCCACAATCCTCTTCAGACTGTCAGATCCTGGGGACACAGAGGCATCCCCGCTGCTGCTGCTAAACCTGTCTGCTGAGGGCTGCTTTGTGCCCTGCTCAGGCTTGGCTGAAAGTGCAGCCGTGTCAGTCCTTGGCCCGTCACTGCTCCCAGAGCTATCCTTTTTTACATCTTCTTCTCTCTTCAGCCAAGGGTCTTCAAATTTGATATCTTTCTTAGCACTGGATTCTTTCTCATCATGGGGATGAGCAGCCTTTGGGTCTGCAGTGACTGCAGGTACACCATAATCAGTGTCTTGTGCTTTGAAGGGATTAACAGCAATACATGGATAAACAGTGATGTTTGTCTTCATTGGGATGAAACCTTCACAGCTGCTAAGGCTTGCAGTGTTTTTGATTGTGACTGTAGTTTTCCCTAGAGCTGATATTTTGCAGCCTTTGATGGGTGGCACTTTGCTGAAAGCTTCCTCCCCCATTTCCGACAGTATGAGCATGTTGTCAGTCACTGGCTTCTGTTTGTCACTTACACAAATCATGCTGGCACTTTGTATGGTGCTCGCAAACTCAGAGACAGGGGGTTCTGCCATTGCTTCCCCGTGCCCATAGCATGCCTGGGCTATGAAGCTGTGGCACGACTGTTCACCATCACTCCCTGTGCTCATTTCACTCAACCATGAGCTGATGGATGAGCGCCTGCTACCATCATCCTGGGATTTGTCATCCAGGCCCAGCTTTGGAAGTGGAAGGAACTGTGTGATGCTGACTTCAGACACAGGAGCGGCACTGGAGTAACATTCAAGATCTTCAGATATGCTGCTGATAATACTGACTGGCCTAGACCCAGAGGCCAAAGCCTGCACAGAGCAGTCACTGTTAAAACTGATGATACTGGTTGGGCGCCCGTTGTCAAGGACTCCACTAATGGTTAGCTCTTCTACAAGGGTGAACACCAGCTCGTCCTCTCCATTCAGCTCTAATGGCTGCTGCACAGTCACCATGGTGGTGCTCAGAATCTCCTTTTTGGATTCTGGAGAAATGGTTTCTTGCTGATCGTCATCAAGAATGATCTCTTCAAAATCCCCATTGCTGGAGGACACTGATTTCTTCATGATCTGCGGGCTCATGCCTACAGGTGGGGTCCGGATTTCTGGCTGCAATAAAGATTCACTTGATGTCATCCCAGTATCCTTACTCAGGGGAGCTGGTGGTGGAGTGGAGCTGGGCAGGACTCCTTTCTGTGTATAGACCTTGCACCTCTGGGAAGGAGAAGTTGGTGGCTTGTACTCAGATGTCTTTGAGAGGCTCGCAATGCCAAGCCGGGGTGAACCCATTGGCCGAGGTTTGCCTTCCACAAACCCACAGGTGTTGAGACCTTCTCTGCTGCTCTGCAAGCTGGTGCTGTGCGCTAACTGACAAGAGCCTGGCTCTTTACTAGAGCTGCCTGTTACGCTCCTGGGAGAAGATGGAGTTGAAACATTAGTAAGAGCTCCAGAAGGAACAGGGGAGTGATTTCTCTTAGTTTTGCTGGGTGTTGCATTTCTATTTTCCTTGGCGTCTCTATCAGGATGCTGACATTCTGGCATTGTATCTTCCTTATCTGACTCTGGTAAGTTGCTAAGCTCTGCCAGCTGGCTTGAGACAGCGCACTTAGACATCTGGTCTGAACTAAATTGAGCAGGCATCTCTTCAAAGGGAAATTTGTCAGTCTCTTCGCTGCCATCTATGCAATCCAGCCTCTCCTGGAGCTCTGCAAAGGTGTTGCACTTCAGGCAGTCTCTTTCAGATGTGCTGGGCCCTGATTCACTAACTTCCTCCAACCTGCCCTCGTTTTTGGTCTTTTGCAGAGCAGGAACTATGGGAACAAAGTCAGGGGGACCCTCATTATCTGTCAGTTCCTTATCGGAAAGGGCAGTGCCATTGGGGCCAATGTAAATCACCGTGTCACACGACTGCTCGCTGCTGGACGAATAATCAGGATCACTTGATAAATGCAAAAGAGGGAAGTCTGGGTCAACAGTGTTCCTAGAATGGAAAGGCCTCAGCTGGGTTGGCCTCCGCATCCTGCCCTCCTCGCAAGAGCTCTCTCCCCCAGAAGAACTCGATGTGTACTGCAATGTTGGGGGGGGAGAGAGAGATAGAGAGAGAGAGAGAGAGAGAGAGATACCGTGACATTTCAGCATTGCAAACAGCTTCTTGCACAAAGCACAGACACAAAAAGGTCATGGTCGTATCTAAACTGGGAAATCTCTACACCAAGGCACAAAGCTCTGAAGCTTCTTATCCACAGCCCTACAGCAAACACACAACAGCATCTGATGGAGAACCCAATGCCCCAGCTCTCTCTCCCACTCAAAATAATGAGACTTCAAAAAAAAATTACTGAATAAATGGATTAGGATTTCTCCCCTAATTGAGTCTGAAACTGCGTATTTGGCAAAGGCTTTGCTGATCTCTGTGTGTGTGTGTGTGTGTGTGTATGTGTCTGAAGAGGAACAAGAAAACTCATTACACAAATAAAGCACAGAAAATAAAGACAATCCCCATTTGGTCATACTGCCAGTGTGTGGAATTGGGTAATGTGCACTCAGAGGTCTCTGGAGACACACTGCTGTGATGGTGTGTGGACCGAATCCCTTCACTTTTCTCTCCTCAATCCATTGACGAAAAAGGTTTTGTCAATCCATAGGCTGTCAATTTAAATGAAATGCATAAAATTCACTGACTATGCCCAATTCACACCATAAGCTGTACAGAGGGAACCAGAAGACCCAAACATGAAAATGGATACAGCCCATGCGCACTCTACTTGTTGGAATATCACCCTTATTTAGAAGCAGTGGGAGTAAAAAGGACATCAATGCTGGCAACGGATACACTACTTTGCATTTTTTTTTGCTCCTGCTCTCTCTGAGATGCATGGAGAATGTAAATATTCATTAATCCAAATTTCCTTTAACTCTACAGCAGTTTCATTCCTTATTATTTCATTAGCACTAAGAGCACAACTGAAAATAAATGCTCTCTGACAGCTATATCATTAAATGAGGCCAGCTTACAAACCTGCTGTAGCAGATATGTCTGAACTCCCTCTTCCGTATCTGCAGCTGAAGCATTTGCACCCCTTACCCTCCCAGTCTCTGCTGTGTGCTCTAAGCCACTTGCCTAGGACAGGACGCACACAACCCACGCATTTTGGAATTGATAACTGATTTTGTTACATGCTGCTCTACTCTAATAACGATCCTTCAGAGTCCTTCTTCCTCCCTCCTCCACCATCACAAGAAGGGAGTTATACACTGTCTTACCTTAGTTTTCTTTTTCTTCATCCTGAGCACCCTTGATGCAATCTGGATGGTGGACAGCGTCTCAGCGTAGTTCCCCGCAGCAGCTGAAATGTGAGCTATCATCGTGGTGCGGCAGTTCATATTCCCCAAAGACTCCCGGAGCAACATGGTGAGCTTGCTGTCTCTGCAAAATAAAATGAATTAAGGCTACATTAGCAAGCGAGGTTTCACTTTGACCGTTGTGATGTGACTTGGGTCTCAGCAAGACTTTTTAATGGAATCCTAATTAGTTTCCTTCCTCGGGTTTGCCCTATGTTGTGTCTGCAGCTGAGCACACCAGAAGACTCTGGACTACAATTTAAACTTCTTTCCTCTTCCCAGTTGCCCCTTTCAGTCTTCTTCTGGCCTCAGTCCTTCTGCGCTGACACCGCTGTCCATACAGAGATGCAGACCGCTGCTGGAGACTGTTAAGGAGCAAACGTCAAACTGCTGCGCCTTTCCAGTGTGCAATGTGCAAGCAAACTGTGGCCCAGCTCTGGAGGACAGGAGAGTAGTGGATTAGATTTAGAGGACCCAAATTTTTTCTTGCTTCCTAGGGCACTGCATAACTCAATAACAATACTAGTTAAATCACTGAAATTAATTTTGCTGGTGAAATACAGAACAATCAAGCCTTAAGACTTCACACAATTGTTCTTTCATATTAGATCTTTTCTTCCAATGATGCAGGAATCAAATGTTCTGTTCTTGCCATTTATGCCATTGTTCAGCATAGGATAGCTTTTGAAATGCTGATGCCTTATTGTGGGGCTGTCTGTGACTGGACTGAGAATAGAAATTGTCAAGCATGACAATTTGAGCAGCATAGTGATGCATATATAATGCTTCTGTGGTGATCATCTAGTCCTGTAGTGAGACATACACTATATAATTGTTAAAGAGTGCTTTAGCTACAAGGTGTACAGGTCAACTGGCTGATTAGTTGGGAAGTGGCATGCTCTTGAAGAGTCTCCCACATTAAAGGTGGAGGATACCTTCAGTGGCTGGGGATCAGATTTCTGGGGCTTACTGTTCAGTATCTGCTAATGACTTGTGGTGCATGTGTGGCCTTGGTTGTCCACTTGACGTTTCCAGCTCATGGGAATTCTGTAAAAAGCTGCAGCTGCTGGGAACTGAAGCTGTGTCTACTGGATGGGTCTGACAGACAAACACCAAAATTCTTGAACCTCCCTTTCTGATGGAGTAAAGGACAGCATTTTAGATACATACTTAGATGAATCTAGCAACAAGGCTGGGAAATTAATAAATTGTGCATCTCCTGAGATTTCTAGTACTTGCAATTTCAGCTAGGCTAAGAATACTGGAAGTAAACCACTTTTTTAATTTCAGGATTTCTGCTTCCATCTGCTTCAGACACATTGAAGAGAGTCTGGAGTCTTTGAGAAGCAAACAGCCATAGAGACTATGCTGAGACGGCCTCACTCATTTCACTCATGACCTAAGGCTGCTTTGAATCCACAGACCCACAGTTAATAAGCTGTTGTATCTCAGGGTAGTGGCCCTCCTTTCCATCAAAGAATAATTAAGATGTCAAATTTTGTACATCAGTTACTGCCACTCTGATGCAAAGCTACACAGAAATTATTAACATCTGCACAGAAATCAATAACAAGCCTTTCATTTGCTAGTGCTTCTGTCGTAGCAAAACATGAGATGGCAGGGGAAAGGGCAGAAGAACACATTCTGAACGCACTGGTCCCCTGAGAACACATAACCTGTGCAGCCAGCATCAGCCCACTGCAGCAGGGCTCTCCTAAAGGTATATGCACCAGGAATATAAAATAAACTGTGCCATCTGCCTCATACTGAAATATACACGTGCAAGAATCACAATACAGAAGAAATTCCTATTCTATAATTCAAATGGTCCTTGGACATATATCAGATAGGAACTAAAGGGCAGATTTGTTTAGGATTAAACCTAGCAGGAAGAAAAAAGCCCAGCCAAAACTGATTTCTAATTTCAGAGTTCATTCATTCAGCAATGTCTGCATATTGACTATCAACTTCACTTTGCACCCAGACAAAATAACTAGCTTTATGTCACTATTGTACATTGAAATCTAAAATAAATAAAAAAAAAACAAGTACAAGGAAGAAATCTGCTAAACACAGATTTTTGTCTATTCTGGACATTATTATAAGACAAGTTCACCTGTTCATGGTTCACCGATCTCTCGGAATAGCACCTACTAACTTATAAAGCAAAGAAAAAAATCAGAGAAAACATAATAATACAAAAATGTGCAGCTCAATTTTTAACTCATCCTATCCTCATCAAGTAAAATACCGGTAAAATATTTTAGATGTGTCACTGAAATTTGCTTGACAGACAGTGTGAGACAAAGTAGATGCTTTGTTCTTGTGAATGATGACATGGCATTTCTGCCTGGATAAAAAAAAAGGCTCTGAATTGTTTCATTAGGTGATTCATGAGCTGGCATTTGCAAAAGCAAAATTTTCTGTGAAACCAGAAGTTTTACAAAGAAGAGATCTGCACTTCTGCACTGGACGGGCTTTGGGAAAGAAGAGACCTTTGTTGATCATCTGGCTGTGCAAACTAAGCTAAGACACAGGAAGTGTTGAAGAAGCTCACAGAAGGGCTGCCGCTCCTGCGTGCATGTTGCTCCCTGTATTAAGCAGCGGCTGGTTTGTAGAAGGTCCTAGATTTCTCGCAGCAGCATAATGAATTGCAATGTCTTTATAGAAAGGGGAGATCTTCAGGAATGCTAATGGTCCATTTCTATTCTGCTCCATGAGCAATAAAATGCTATGGCAGAGCAGCATGATGAGCCCATTTTATATACCTGCCTTCATTTGAAATGCACTTCTAACCCATCTACTAATGTTTTTATAGTTTAGAAAATTTACCATAACACATCATGAATATGGGGCTATAATACACAGAGCACAATGAAGGTGGGGGCAGAAGGATACCACACTGCAGACTCCTGTCGTGGTTTAGGCCCAGTGCCTAACTGAGCACTATGATGCCCCAAAAAGGGCTAGTCAAAATAAGGACTGGGAGGGCTTCTCACCACTTAAACAGGTCACAGGCAAAAGGCAGACTTATCATAAGGAATAAAAAAAAAAAACCGAAACAATTTTAATTTTGTTACCAACATCAGA
>NW_010183260.1:0-403 GCF_000695765.1 Mesitornis unicolor
CCTCTTAAAAATAGCACAGCCCTTATTTAAGGAGTGGGAAAGAAAGTGATTCTGGAGGCCTCGTGGTGGTGATTGTTGGTTTTGGATTTTTTTAAACCATGTTTTAGAGGAAAAAAAATTGTTTCAGTGGTGTAGGGAGCTGTGGGGCAGTTAATATCCACAGGTACACACAGGATGCTTCTACTGTATCTTCATTAAGGTCACCTTTTAAGCACACGAACAAAGGTACTCGTGGCTTTGTCCTCCACATTAAGCATGAGATGCAAGGTCTCATGTGGATGCACACCTGATCCATGCAGTACATTTTATAGGGTGACTCAAGACTTTTCATCTGTTTTCTTTGTTTTCTGTCCTGGCACTTCTCTCCAGAATGCCTGCAACATGTGGGTGATGCAGGTGGAAA
>NW_010183260.1:434-12139 GCF_000695765.1 Mesitornis unicolor
GATTATGGGCTGCAAGGATCACTACTGTTTATTATTTTGTAAATTTGTGCTTTTGTTTTAGCTACTGTATCTCAGCTGATTCTAGTGACAGAACTACCATACAATAAACTGGTTTTACTGTGCCAAGTGTATATTATTATATAGTTTGTACCTGTGATCTGGTCATGAGCACTCACAAAGGAGAATTCTGATATTTTTAAACCACTACAAATACATGGGAGACTAGTGTAAATGACCGAGTTTATCTCCAATAGCGAAAAGGAATTTTAAGAACAAGGCATAGAATTATAAAGTATTTTATTGGAAAGGTATTGGGAAAGACCTGTGGATGTCATCTAGTCCTGCCCCCGCGCTCTGAGCAGGTCCACTTGGATAAGGTTGTTCAGACGTTGTCCAGGTGAGTTTTGAGCATTTGCAAGGATGGAGATTGCGCAAGCCTGTCTGATTATGGTAGTGCCAGTGTCTGGCCGTCCTTGTGGTGATTTTTTTTTTCCTTTATCTAATGACAATTTCCTGTGTTGCAATTTGTGTCTGCTCTCATCTTGGCCCTGTGCACCTCACATCCATCCGTGGGTGATGGTAGCCATGTGCATCTGTAGTGCTAGAAGCTAGCAGAAACCATGCTAGGCGCTTGGACCAAAGGGCTGATTGTTTCATGACACTGTTCTGAGTACAATTGCTAGATTTTATTCTCATAAATTGGAAATTTGTTCTTCTCAGTCGTTTGCTTAACATTTTCTATTTATTTGCATGTGGTTAATAGCAGATTAGCGTATTAATTTAAAAGGCATAAACACCTCATAAGACTTTTTTTCTTTGTTTAATCAAATAAATGTCTCAACTAATCTACTCATCTCTGTTTGTCTGTTGACCTTGTGTTCCTTAACCTGAATTTGAGACAGTTTGCTCCCAACTTTTGCTAGAGTCTTTCACCATTTACAGTGTCACATAGTCTCTTGCTATGACAAAGAGTCTACTCATTTTAATAGAAGGAAAGCTTTTTTGCTTTAATCTTGAAATAGATTTTCCTTGGGAAGGGATATGCCTTGAACAATACAGTACAACTTGTTATTACTGGGAAGTTGCCTTTGTACTGTATTGTTTAATGCTATGGAGAAGCCTTGGCTGATATTTATGGTGCTGTTCATACGGTAAAATAAATTATGTGGGCACCTTTTTTGTTTAACAGAAAAAAAGCATTTTTAGGCTTTGCAGAATAAAAATCTGCATGTTCTCCATCGTGACACGATTGCCCAAATTATTGGTTTTTTTTAAATTGCATAAATTCTTGGATGTTGATGATAATATTTCAAGAGCAGGAGAATGTATTTGTAGTGTGATTCATAGTATGTCACTTCTGGACATGTCTGGGTAGAATTTCAAAACATTGGTATGATGCTGCTTAATAGCAAATGCTTCTGAATACCCCATGCTTCCCATTAGAGCCATATCAAATAATTTATTAGAAGCCGTTTGAATGGCTGGCTGCACTGAATTTGATGATATTAGGAATCGTTTGATAAATAATTTAACTTAATTTGCCAGATAGCATCTCCCATCTTACAATGATGGGAACACCTGACAGTTACGCTCATCGGCTTGTATTAATTGTAGTGAGCTTCCACTCAGGAAGAAATCAAATGTATGGGGATTTTTTTTGTTGTTGTGGGTTTTTATTATTTTATTTAGCTCTGTAATACCTATGTGAGTCTTAGATATTCCTGACATGCATAAGCCTCATCCGTAGGCTCACTGAACTCTAGATTTCTATCTCTGAGATTTTAAATTTTACCACTGCTAATATTTTAGGGCTTTTAAAATGGTATTTTCTGTTTCAAAAGTCGGCTACTAAGTTTCTTTATGTTTTTCTCAATCTATATTAATCTGCTGTTAGCATGTCATTGTGGTGAAAGAAATAAACTAACGCCACTTTACATTTCCATAAAAGAAAACTTTTTTGGAGGATATAAAGGCTTTATTTGATTTGACAGTGTTTGAGAATGGTTTGCACAGTTGCTGAAACAGTTTATCTTGGACTGTTAAGATCAAAATCTTGGAAGAGGAGATCATCATATGTCTGCGAGCAGACCAGCATAGCCGTAATTCATGTAATAAATTTCAGTCTGAATTTGGGCAAGAACATAAAACTGGGAATGCACTTGTTACTCATGAATGGTTTGCTTATCGTAGTGTGTACACAAAAGGCTGTCGCTAGCTTTAACGTTATTGTTGTAGGGCAGAATTTCATAACGGGGCTGATACGCATTCAGTTTTATGGCCTGGAGGCCTGATGTTGGATCGACTGTGCTGAGTTAAACCTGGGATCTGTGGCAATGACAAGCACCAGATGCTACAGAGGGAATTTTAAGAGCAAATGTCAGATAATTTGCATCCCATGTTCAAGGTGAATCTGAAGCTTTGTAGTTTGAATTTGAAATAATGTGTAATAGTTTCTTCAGACATTGTTATGCATAATTATGATAATTTTGGACATACCTGTTGCTGATAGAAGTAGCCAGTCTAGAGCTGGGGCTAATCTGGGGGGCAGGTAGTGTATGCAGAGGTTCTGTTTGCTTGCTTGATGCTAGACTCTTTACAGATTCAGTCCAAATTCCCTGGATATTTTCCACTAAATTCAACAATTAGGGCTAATATGACATTTGGGAAAAAAGAGCTGCTTCTGCCCACGTCCTTATCCTTTGAGCTGCAGTGGTGACAGCACTCACCTGGGTTTGAAAATTGCCCAGGTGCAGGTTCCTTTTCTGTTTGTGTTGGAGCAAGGTGTGGAGCAGAAGCTGCTTCTCAGTGAATCCCATTATCACCAGTCTGTAGGATGGTCTGGGGTGTGGATCTTCCAGCTTCTCCAGTGGCACTGAAATAGCGACCATGCCCATACTTGCTAGTTAGGTTTTGGGCAACTTGTGAAGTTTGTGTTCCAACAGCTCTCCTAGTGAGTGTTCAAGTATTTTATATACAAACAGCTTCAACAAACAATGAAGAATTCTGAAATGATCCTCTAGCCTGATACTTACTTGAGTCTCCTGAGCTATGAGCTTGACTTAAAAGCAGAGGGGAAAAAAGCATTGTTATAGTACAGTCTATTCCTGAATATTGCTCAATTCCAGTATCAGTATCATCTTGAATGTGGGATGCTTATCATCGCACATTTATTCTTAGAGTCCATTTCTGAATGTTGTTAGAGTCCTGATGTTGATGGATTCTGGTAAAAATAAGTTGTGTGCTATGTGACTGAATATTTATGAACATGTCAAAATAATACGTGGTAGAGTGGTACCGGTTAGTATTATTCAGTAAATACCTGTGAACCTAAGCATAGATTTCATTATGGTATTGCTTAGGAATTTTTGCTGGCTTTTCTGAAGTTTATAGTCTTTGCATGCAGCCCTGTGGAGGGTTTGAAAGGTCTACTGTTTGCTGGGGAAATTCTGCAGTACCTTCCACGAGCTCCTGACAGGCTCTGTGCTACATTTGAGGACTTAGGTGTTTGAACTTTGATTGAAATTGCACAGTGTGCTGTTCCAAATCAGTGCTCCTTCAGCTTCTGTGCACGGTGAGCTGGCTGGCTTTATGTTTCTTTTTTCTAGAAAGAAATCTGTGACTTACATATGTATACACCAGACTGGCTCTGAAAAGAATGCCACTTCTCCTACTCAAGGGTTACAACTCCTAGACTAGAAATCAGTAGCCTGCTGTGCTAATCCTATGGCAGCTCCACCCGCTGAAGCAATTAATCACTGATATTTGTACTAATGTATCATCAAAAGCCATTTTCCACAGAACACTTTGTTGTTCTGTTCTGATCTGTGCTAGCAGCAGCATTTCTGCAAGCACCTATAGCAGGAGACTGCTATAGATGGCAGTGTCAGGCTGGAGAAATGGTGGCAGAATTTTTGGTAACTACAGTCACAGGAGGTGAGAAAATTTAAATGTAAAACATGAATTTCTGTCCCTTGTAATTGAAGTTTTCTTTCCCAATATGGCTTTGCTAGAAGTCATAGCTTTTATTGGCTTTTTGTTATATTTTATCCATGTCAACCAAGAAATCTCCTTAGATACTTTAGGCAGGTGCCTGAAAGCATAAAGGTAAAAACATAGTACATGTTCGCTCTCATATGTAAAACTCAATTCTTGAAAATTTGTACTTTAGAAAAAAATAAAGTTTCTCATAAATCTCTCATCAGATTTTTTAATAAGCTGGAACAAAGCATGTGATAATACAAATAGTGTTACTAATGTCTATAAAATATTAGCCCATACTTCATGGTAGATAATTTTGTTTTACTTCCATTACGTAAGAGCACAGATAATTAGAGTACTTGGAAAGGAATTTAAATACATGTGTCAGTCATCACTAAATGAGTGATTGTTAGGATGTGGATTTATTTTAATTTTTGCATCATAGTATGTGGTTTGTCTTGGAGCAGAAGTTGCAAGTCCTCTGGACCAGGCCATGACAGGGCATACAGACTTGGCATCCACACCAGCGCATCTCTTCAGAGTGATAGAAGGAATTTTCTGTATGCTACATGTATAAGGTAGCGAAGACATTCAGCAGTGCTATAGGATATTGCTGACTTCTGAATTGAATACCAGGTGTATTCTTATTTAGATAGGAACTGGTTTTCGAAGAAAGGCTCTTCACACAATAGTTTTCTGAAAAAGAATCTCAACTTGTGGAAGGCTTTACTTGGGAACAGTGCACCTATTCACTGCAGGACTTTCATTGTGATCATCGTGTGTGTACCTCATAAGTTGCATAAAAATGCCACCGTGGAGTTTTGATTGGGGTTTTTTAGGGATTAAATCAGCTACTACATCCTTTTTATTATTTAGTATTTTATTTCAGATGTCTTTACTGAAAGTCTAATTCTATGCAAAAGCAAAACAAATTTGGATAGCATCTATTATTCTTTGGAAAAAATGCTACGTGCTCTTATACTTAGTATAAAGAAAATACAAACTGATGCTTCCAGAAAGCAAGCTAATTTTCTCTTACAGTAGAAGCAGGCTTACTTGTTGAGAGTGACAACCTCACTGCTGCTAGGCAAGAACGTGACTTTAACTTCTGTGCGTGTGATGAAATACCACGAGTAATCCTGCATTTAGTGTTGTCTCTGAGGGTGAAATGACAGACAAGAAGTAACATAAAAATTGGTTTTAATTGTACTGTAGCAGTGTAGACTGTTCTTAAGTGGGTAATTCCATACATTGCTTTTTAACAAGTAACTTTAACAGACTTCACAGAATTCGTCAGTCTCCTTTTTTTCCCCCAGTGTGACGAGTTTTGGAATGAGTTAGAAGGAAAGCTGTATTAATCATGAGCTTAATCAGAATTTGTTCTGAATTTGTTTAATGGATCCGAGTTTGTAGATGCACTTTCAACTTGGTTATTATCAAATGAACATTTTCAATACCTTAAAATTCTAGATTTTCTATACATGAAATGTGTGCAATGCTCATTTGAGATATTTATAGCAGTAGATATTCTGAGAGAAATGTTGTTTTGGCTGTTAAATGTTTCATTAGACAATCTTTGTTAGAGGATTTAAAAGTAAAAATAGAATATTTTCTGCATCTTTCATATATTTACCTCTTTCTTCTGTCTTGCAATTAACTCTGATCATAATTAACAGCAAGCCTGCCCTCCTGTGAGGTCTGGAGCTAATAAAGCTCATTTTCTTAGGAATTTTTATCTTATGGTTCATCTGATGATTATGATCAATGGTTTCACTATGTTGAAGGCATGGAAAAGTTTCTCTGCATGTGTGCTCTGCTAATGTGTAAAATGATGTGAATCCATTCTCCAGCCTTTATCTTTCAGAGCATTTATTGGAGCTGTTCATCAGAAGCTTGTTCTCGACTTGGCCATCTGTTTCCATAAAGCATGTAGTAACTTAACTACCTTTGAGGTCGCTACCCTGTCAAAAATCAGTAATGTCTGCCAAGCGGCTGAAAACTGTTGGGAGGGAAAACAGACCTCGTGATCACATAAGCTTCTTAGCTTTAGCAAAGCAGACCTGAAATCTGTATTTTAATTATTCTGCAGCACTTGGGATTCTGTTACTCTCCTTAAGGAGATATATCTCAAAAGAGAAAATTGTTTGTGTGTGAGAAGTTTAAAACATCTGCTGAAAACAGATAATATTTCTTGGAATGCCAAGTGTCAGCAGGAGACTCCTAAAATACTGGTTTATTTTTAAAAAAATTTGAGACCCCCTTTTTTTTTAATAAATTCTAAGTTTTCATTGATATTTTGAAAGCAGTCATAGCTAAAATTTATTCAGGCAAGATATTTTGAGGAGTGTGTATCTTACAGCTTCATATCCTAAGAGTGTGTACAAGGAGGACAGAGTCACATGTAGGATTGGGGCACCTGTCAGAAAGAACAGTTTTAACAGGTACTGCAAATACAAAACTTCTGCTCCTCCTATTAAAGACACTTGTGGAGTCACATACTTCAACACAGTATTTACTCAGTTTAAGAAGGGATGTTTTTTCTGAAATGTTACTTCAGTTCTGGCCCGTTGCAGTGTCATTTAGCATTCAAGTCTGGAAGTCATCAGTTTGTATTTTCTTTATACTAAGTATAAGAGTATGTAACATTGTTTCCAAAGAATGATAGATGCTATCTGGATCAATGGGCTGAGGTCAGTTGTATGAGATTCAGCAAGGCCAAGTGCCGGGTCCTGCACTGGGATCGCAATAACTGCATACAACGCTACAGGCTTGGAGAAGAGTGGCTGGAGAGTGGTCTGGAGGAGGAGGACCTGGGGGTGGTTGTCAACAGCCGAGTGATCATGAGCCAGCAGTGTGCCCAGGTGGCTGAGAAGGCCAATGGCATCCTGGCTTGTATCGGAAATAGTGTGGCCAGCAGGACCAGGGAAGTGATCCGTTCTCAGTACTCGGCACTGGTAAAGCCACACCTTGAATGCTGTGTTCAGTTTTGGACCTCTCACTACAAGAACGGCATTGAGGCACTGGAGCATGTCCAGAGAAGGGCAGCAAAGGTAGTGAAGGGTCTGGAGCACGTCTTATGAGGAGCTGCTGAGGGAACTGGGATTTTTTAGTTTGGAGAAGAGGAGGCTGAGGGGAGACCTTATCGCTCTCTACACCTACCTGAAAGGAGGGTGTAGCGAGGTGGGTGTCTTCTGAGTAATAAGTCATAGTACAAGTGGAAATTGCCTCAAGTTGCACTGAGGAAGGTTTAGATTTTATATTAGGAAAAATTTCTTCACTGAAAGTGTTATCAGGCATTGGAACAGGTTGCCCAGGGAAGTGGTTGAGTCTTCATCCCTGGAGGTGTTCAAAAGATGGGTAGATGTGGCACTTCAGGACATGGTTTAGTGGTGGAGTTAGCAGCGTTAAGTTTACGGTTGGACTCAATCTTAAAGATCTTTTCCAACCTAAATGATTCTATGATTCTATTCTATGGTCTACTGATTTGAATACATTTTTCGAAAGAGTCTGCACTATTCTATATCATGTCAAGCTGATTTTCTAATAGCTTCTTACATTTTATTGCATGATTTGTTAGCTGTAGCTAATTTGCTAGTCATGAATCACCTGGGACTGATTCTTCACTCTTCTCAAAGTTTGTCTGTTGTGAAGGAAATGTGGACATTGTAAGTCTGGACTGTCAGTGTCAGAATTTTGGAGGGCTGATTTTCAGTGTTTAGGAACAAACTGGGAGGTGTAACAAGGACTTTCTGTCACCACATAGGCTTAGAAAATTCATGCTGCAGTGATATTTCTTCCCCAGTATAGGCATGGTGAGCAAATAGACTATGGCCATTTACAGTAGTCTCATGAAAACACAAGCAGGTGCCCTTCAGAACAAAAATAATTGTTTTATGTTGCTCTTGTAGTTCATAAAATGCTTTCTAATGTAATCTCGGAAGGTAAAAATACATAATTTGTTTCCATTTTTCGTATACATACACTATCTTGTATACTAGATGGAAAATGCTGCCTATATATTTAGCCCAGACTGTTGTCCTTTGGGCTGGGCTGAGTGTTCCTGAAAGGAGGAGGGAAGGGCAGCTACCCTCAAAGAAGGGATGATCCAATTGGAGCGGCTTCTGAGGTGCAATGAAGGGAGGAGGAAGAGGGGAGAGAGCCAGAAGCTGCAGTGCAGGTAGAGGTTGGGAGGCAGAGAAGCATGGGCCTGCCTCCAGCATGAGTCCGTCCTCGATGGCTGCTTCTGCACCGCTGCGTCTGCAGGTCAGGACCTGGACACGATGCTAAGCTGACCTCAGCCTGGAGCAGCTCTGTTGCGCAGAGAAAGAAATCAGATCCAGGGGTGAGGTGCGAGTGAGCAGTACAGGCCATTGGGGTTTGGTGCTGGGGCTTGCTTCCTGTCCTTCCTTTTGTTCACCAGGGTGGAAATGGCTCAGAAGTGATGGGGAAATTAAAAGTTGGGGTTTAGGTAGCTAAAGCTGTACAAGCTTATGCAAATACCAACTTGTAGTGCTGTTATTTAGGAGAAGCTGTTCTAAAAGATTTATTAGTCCTTGGAGGAGCCTATGAGGATGATTTTCTTCCTAGGAAGTCGCTGAAGGCTGGTGGGTTGGAAATAAGATCCAGAGGAAGAAACAGTTCCTGCACCGATATAGTGGTTATGGGTTAGATTTGAACTTTTAAAATAGAGACAACTGGCAACAAACCAGCTTGGACTCTTCTTGTGTGCAGTTATATTGCTTAAGGTTCCGATTTTTGTATTTTAATAAAATACAACTTCAGAGACCAAAAGCTGTCGTTTTGGGGTTTATTTTCTTCTTCCTCTCTCTGTCTCTGTCTTTTTTTTTAATGGTGTCATATAAAAATGGGATGTGGAAACAAGACTGTTTCATCTGAAATCTGCATTGGGTTTCAGCTGCAAACGCTAATGCAATTTACACAAATATGAGGCCAAAAGAAACAGCCAAGAACATGTTCTTATCTCTGATAGATTGAATAGTGTGCAAAGTTCAGTGTAAAAATAGGTATTTAATATGATGACATGATTGGCTTTTGCCAGCTTTCCACCAAATTTTTTGAGTGATTTTTTTAAATTTTGTTTTTTAAAATAGGTTCTTATTTATGAAAATGGAAAAGGCCAAGATGCCTTTAGTTCTTATGGTCACGGTTACTACTGGAGGGAAAGGGAGAAGGGAAGGTTGCAGTAGCTGCCTTCTTTTCATTGTCTGTAAAGTAATTTTTTATGCTGTCTTTTTCCTGTCTCTACTTTCTGCCTTGTAAGCATTGCTGTGGAGTCTTTTTTCCCTTAATAATTCTAGTACAGCAATTCACATGCTAATGCCTAGCTTTGAGGTATATGGCAGCAGTATCAAGGGTCCCGCTATTCACAAATGAGTCTCCGTTCTTTGAACAGTCTGGTTATGTTCCCCATCCCTTGGGAAGATCCCTGTGCTGCCTCAGGACTCTACAGCAATTTGGGAGTGATGGAAGTCTGATGGTACGTAGGCCACTGAATCCATCTGAGAAGCAGCGGTATTCAAATGATGTCTGAAGCAATCTGTAATATTATGACTTTGCTTCTCATTTCTGCTGCTATTAAAAGAAGGAAAGGAGGAAACGGCTAAGCTGGTTTTCTGTTGTTTTCAGAAATTTAAATAATATGCCATGTAAGCTATATTTAAGCATTGCTGTGGTAGGTCGTTCTTTATATACAGTTGTGTGGCTGTGGAATAATGACAGTAGCAGTTGTAGTAGATTGAAAATATAGATTAGCACTTTTTATATCATCAAAACAGTCTGGAAAAGAGTGCAAAATGCAACAGTTAAACTACTACCTATGATAGAGTACATTGATAACTGTACTGGGCAAAAAGTTAACATCGGTATGTCTGAAAAAGAAAAGGTGTGCTTGCAGATGGTAGGTTACTTTGCTTACTGGAAATTATAGAATATTCTGAATAAGTTTGTGTTGTGTGAAATTCAGTGTTGACGTACATTAGGAACTACTTCTTCAACAAAAGGAATCAAATAAAATAGATATACACTGTTGAGACATCAGAGTAAATATTCCTCTGTGTTGATGGCTCAATAGATAAGATAGGCCCCAAAATGTGGGATTTTTTTCCCTGATCCAACCATATGAATTAGTTGTCAGCAAAGACTTGAAGGTCTCTGTTCACGTACAGCCATGTGCTGTCCAAAAAGAGAGCATAAATAGAAGTGGGAGACTGTCAACAGCGATAAATGAGCTTTGGAAAACCTTCCATATAAAGCAAGATTGAGAAGATTGGCACTTTTCAACTTTTTCCACTTTGACCTAGATGCAGAGCACTCGCCTTTATGAGGAAAGGGAATTGTGGGTTCTCTCTGCCCTTTTTGATGGAAGAGTAAAGACTGTGTGATAAAGTCAAAAAACCTCAAGTATGAAGAAGTTCTTTTTAGATGGTATGTCATTAACTGACAATTATAATTAACAATGATTAATTAACTGACACAAATATCCGAGCAGTGGGATATTGGGATATTTCTACAACCAAAGATTAGATGCTGAAATGGAATATATGCAATATATAAATTACTTCAGTGTTTTTGAAATCCTTTCGCTATAAATCCTTGTGCTTCAAAATATCAGCAAAAGAGATGGAGCAACTGAAAAGACACTTTTCCAATGCAGAGTTGTCCACTGACGAATTTGTTGCACCTTCTGTCAAGCCATCTGCTCCAGGCTGATGAACAGACAGCATGCTGGATTAGATGAAGCACTTGTATGAGCTATTTTGATAGCTCCTGTGTTCCTTTCAGTGGGAACACTCTGGTTAATGAAGCTTAGAGTTAAATTTTTGAGGACGGGGGCGGGCAGCGTGTTCTTGCTATGAGCTTCCGCACTGCAGGATGCTGTTGACAGAGAGGAGTGATGAACCCACATGACTGTTTTCGAAGCGTGTTTCAATGCTTTCTTGTAAGCCTTCATTTAGCAGAAGAACATCTCGGTGACCTCTGTCATGTGCCCACAGGAAGTGATAAGTGAATCGTGAGGAGTGTGGGGTTGTGCCCATTTTTGGGCTAGGGGATCTGCATAATTCCAGACATCACACATCACTCTGGAGTACAAAGCAGATATTGGTGCTGGAACTTCAGCCCAGCTAGAGTGAATACCAGCTTCATTTTGGGATGTACCTGTGATCTCTGTCAATGAGGAGGCACCACCTCCTCTTATGGTTCCATCTTGATGCGACTCTGGATATGATACCACACAAATATTTTTTTCTGCTGCTGGCAGATGCAGATGTTGTGTTTGAAGCTGTATACAGACCAGCAGACAAACTATTTCTTCATTTAATTAATTCCAACATATGCCCTTTTGAAGTATTGTTAAGTACGCTTCATTGCAGTATTTGCGAGGCATCCAATTTTACTTTGTAACTTAATAATTCTTGCATTTGTCAGGGTTAAAAAGGGTTAATGATGCCATTTGGTCACTGTTTAGTGATTCCTGTGATTACTGTTGAAGTGTGAGCTACCTGTAAGCACCAGAGGTTCAGTACCGACAGCAGCAGGGTGGAAGTGACCGGCATCCCAGTGTGTTACCATCGGAGTTGTCAGCACTGCTGGTGGCTTGCGGGTCTCTAGACCTGCTCGTGACAGAAGCAGAGCCACGTCAGTGGACATGGCCAGGCTGCTCTAAGGACAGAGGAGCGGTGACGCAAAGGACGCCCTTCCTGCAGGGT
>NW_010183260.1:12170-16269 GCF_000695765.1 Mesitornis unicolor
GTTTGTGCGTTCGCTTGCTAAACCAGTGTTACAAGCAGGTGGACTGAATCCATGTTGGCCCATCAAGACTCCTTGCTGCAGTCTTCTGCTAAACTACATTTTCTCTCTTTTCGGCAGTAATATTTGCCTCATCATTACTGGCACTTTTTCATGTGGATCAACAACACAGTTCTTTTCTGTTGTTGGACTGTTGTTATTTATAAAGGGTTGGAGAGTGAGCGTGCCTGGGTGCTCCTCAGCACTGCAGATACACCGTGTGCTTCTTTGCTAGCAGCAATTTTGATGGATAAAATTTTTACTAAATCAGCTGTGACCTGTCAGTTATGCCACTGCAAGAAAATCCACAAAAACCATTACAGTCACACTGGAACAGTACGTGCGTTAGCCCACGTCCACTGGGTGAATAAGCAAACTTTGGGGCTAATTAATTTTTTGCACAATCTGATATTCAGCCAGCAATCTTTGATGACTTTAATGAACTTTCCTAATATAGTAAGTTGTACATAGATAGTGCACTAACTGAAAAAAGAGCTACAGGTATTACTGATAGATCCAACTATTTCAGTCCATGTTCTCTGTTCTAAAAAAACCTGAGTGAAATCATGTTTTCAATGTGTCTACTTTCAGTAAACTGACCAAATTAATTTACACAACTCAAAGAAACCAAGAGCTGTTGCAGCTCATTTGTCATTCCTCATCTCCCATAGCTGTGCATCAATCCATGGAATTGCATTGATCCATGGATCACATCTAAAAGTAGATGTGAGGACTTCCTGTACTTAACGTTACTGGATTTCAATCTCCATTTCATAACTGAAAGGCTCTGACATCTCTGTGTAAGTACTTACTTCTACTATTTTATTTGTGGGGACGTCAATTAAACCCAGAAGTTAAAGTTGCTAATCATAGACATTCTGGTGACTAACTACTGTGTGATATTGTATAACGCAATTCTGTAGGGAGCCTGCTTAATTTTTACACAAAATATAACCAGATTATTTAAGGCTGATCTGTTCAAAATAACCTCTTTTTTTCTCTCTCTCTGCTTCTCTGTTTACCAGCTGAGATACTTTAACAACATCTGAGTTTCCTGAAGCATGTCCAAATTCATTCAGTATTAAGGGTGGGGGGGTGAGGGACAAATTTAGAGGTCTTAGTAGGTTTTGTGTCCCAAGTGAGACCAGTAATGGGTAACTGTAAGGTTAACTCACCCATGTGAGTCCTGTATCCCCCTCAGCTGACACCTGGGGACCAGGATTTGCTTCAGCATCTCAAGCAGCACTGGATGCTTGTGTGTGGGCAACTGAATCAGCCCTACTGCCATATTAGAGGCTGTCAAACTGGTACACTATCTCAGAGCTACAAAATCCTATTAATTCCTGAAATATGTCCTCAGAAATGTTTTGAGGAAAAACATTAAGGTCAGAAATTTATAGCTTTAGATTATTTTAATGAGCCTAGGAACTTCATCAAATGAACTTTTAAGATACAGGCTGCTATACTGTAATTCTTTTAAATTTGTCTGTATCCTCTCTGCTGCTGGAAGGAGCAATCCCACTCAGTATCACTGAGTGCATTAAGCTTTGATAGCAATTTGGGCTGGATCCAGTCTAGCATGACAAATAATCTTTTAGATCAAAAACATCTTAAAACTTGCAGTGTAGTCATACCTATCTCTGGATAAGATAGTGCTGCTATTTTTAATTAAGTTTGAACTACTTTATTTTGATTTAACTTACATTTAATCTTAGCAGTCAGAACCAGGAGGCACTGCATCCAGTAACTGGCCTTTTCTTTTTTTGTGCTGTCAGTTTAAAAGAGTTGAAAACTGTTTGTATGTTAATGTGCATAGTGCAGATTGTGGTGGGACAGGAAGGTGGGTGTGTTATTAATCTGGATTTTTTTTTAATAAAGCTTGAAAATAAATCCAGTCTAGCTTGCTACATTTGACCTCAGACTTCTGAATATCAGCTGTAGAACACTGCTCTCCAGTTTGAACAGAAGAATGCCAATAGCCAGTTTTCGTCATGCTACGTGTGATTCAGAAAGCCCTATGGATTTTGTGGCTGGTCAGACAGAAAAACATGTTAGATGGAAAAATAACCCTTTCCAGCATAGCCTTGTTTATTATTCATCATAGGAGTCTGACCACTTAAACAAAGATTGTTGAGACTTTGCTGGTGGTCACAGTGAAAGATAACAAGCAGAGCATTTTTTACAGAACAATGTCAAAATACCCAAGTTTGTTCAAGGAAAGAGTTCCAAGTGGCAGTTTATTTTATTTGCTGTTGTTTTAAATAAACATTTTATTCTATAAAGAAGTATTTTCCATATTTTTTTTAATTAACACAATCTTAAGTTTTATGACAAGGCTTTGTAATAAGGTCTCATTTCGGGATGCTGATAGTTTTCAGTGCTTCCAGCAGAAGTTTGTTGGTATTATCCATTCCTGTGGTTAGGCTTTTATAAAAATTCCCTACTTTTTTGATTGAATAATTACCACTATAATTTAATTAGTAAGTATAATATGTGTAGGTAGGCTTATACTGTTCTCTTTCTGGATCAAAGTTAGAATGGGAGTCTAAACAATTGCAGGTTCAAGCTCTGAAACCTTATTGTCTTCATTTTATGCCATAAAAAGTCAATTAATGCAAGATGTATTTTAGTCGTGCCCCATTTATGGAGTCGTTCACAGCTTGTATTTAGGACAGTGACTGAAGTTTGAGGGAGAAAACTTTCTCCTCTGTGTGGTATCCATTTATGACTGGTACCAAACATCGAGAGCAGATGATGCCAACATAGGGGTTGGCCCATCAAAGTCACGCAAAGAGGGCAGCACGCACACAAGACCTAATGGAAGAGCCATGGCCCTTCAGTTCTATTGCTAAACTTCCAGCAGTGTGTCTATAAGGGTGTCGTAGGAGACATTCTCACGTTGCTATGTGATGCTTTTTCTGCTCTGATATCACTCAAGGCCTCTCTGATGGGCCCCGGAATGACTGCAGGGTGTTGGGGTTAAGATTCATGACTTCATTACTGGGGGTTGTAATCTATGTTTCTGCTTAATGCAAATTTTGTAGTTTATATGTGCGGGGTCAGAATTGGCTCTTGAGGTCATTTGGTGTACGTGCATCTAAGCGTATTAATGAAGAAACTGAATCAAGAGCATCAGTTTTGCGTTGTGTGTGGAAGGTGGTCAGGATCATGCAGTTCCATCAGATCACTGAAAATGAGTGACTTAGCCAGGATTTGAGCAGGAGCAAAGAAGCTGAGGTAGGAGGAGTTGCAATGCATTCAGCTGAACTGAATGGCAAGTGTAATCCTAGTGCTCTCTGTTGTTGGTGCAGCAGCTTCTGAGGTCTGAATAAAGTGCAGTGTACTGGAGGCTGGCAGTTTTTTATCTCCATATGGAGAATTTTGGTTAAGTGTGTGTATTGTGAGTGTGTGCATCACTGGGGCTGGCTCAAAATACAGTAATGAAGTGTGGTGACCTTGTCACTAATGGATGGGAAAAAGTATTTTTAAAAGCGTTAACTACATGCATTTTTCAGTGGTATTTGAGACTGTGGCTTTCTTAGGCTGGACATTTAAACATCATCCCTTACTTGGAGGTTAACATTTGTCTGTGTTTGAGCCCGGTTGTCAGGGAGCAGTAGGATGAGCTCTGCGAGGGAGACTATGTTGGCAGCCAAGGGTGACAGCAAAGAGTGCAGCCCCACACTGCCTAAACAGGAAGAGTGGAGCAGTCTGATGACAGCATCCAGGGACAGCCAACAGCCCTGTTTGCCAGACAGCCCTGTGGTCACGAAGCAAGTCCAAGGTCACATCAGCTGGTCAGGGCAGGTGGCCAGGCACAGGCATACCTGGAGCATAGCTCAGGCAGGGACCCAAGGGCAAGACTGAGCTTGAGCGTAGCTCACAAGCAAAAGAGGGAAACCCCAGCAAGGCTTTTCATAGCACTTTCCCCCATGGCTCTTCTCACAGCTTTGGCAGCACCGCAGCGTACCTGGGATTAAACACAGCCGAGTGTTCCCCTGGGAAGGTGGGAGGAGGTGGTGCACAGGGCCTCGACGCTGACCTTTGAGGATAATCTCTTTCC
>NW_010183260.1:16300-60075 GCF_000695765.1 Mesitornis unicolor
GTCAGCTGTGCTTTCTTTTGTGTTCTTGGATGTATTCATTGACAGCTGTGAGGCTGTGTAAATATTAATAAACTTCTGATCCAATTTGCTTCACAGTTCCCCCTGTTATCTTCATGTATATTGATCTGGGTGGAAATAAGATGAATCCCTGTGGGACTCCACAAGTAAAGATTTTGGAGGAAAGAGCAGCACAAGGAAACCACTGTAACTTGCTCAGCTCCATCACAGGATGACTGACATCTGCTCAGTACAAGTCTGATAATTTCTGCTTTCAAGAGGCAGTGGGAGTCCACTGATGATCCTACCAAACCCAAAGGGAACATTTGTGAAGGCTTACAGATCTATAAAGGTCAGCGGGGTCTTAGGCAAGCGTAAACCACCTACAGTTTTTCTCTCTGGGTAATATCCATCATACTGCAAGACCTTGAAATGCCTGTTTTTTTGAGGTTCTCTGATATGGTGATTCCTTCAGAAAAATGAATTCTGCCCTTTTTTTCCATTTAATTTTAATGTTTAAGGGTAGTACCATGCAGTCCATCTTTTTAACAAAGAATGCTGAGGAAACAGTATTAAGGATTTATTGAGAAAGTCCATGAGCGGTCTTTGTATGTCACTATTTCAGTGCTGGTAATACTATAGTTAGATTTTTCCATATTAAAGAAACCTTAGAAATTGCTGCCAGGATGATAATTAATGATATGCTCAAAAGTGCAACTTGAATCACTGCTCCCTGGAGACCCAGCAGAGATATCACAGATTGAACACCTTTGTGAAAAAGCCAGTTAAGAGTGGGGCAAAAGGGAAACGTTTGCTGAGGGAAGGAATGGTGCAGCGTTAAGGCCTTGAAGGTGTCTCTTTTGGATTAACAAGATACATAAATAATCCTCACAAACCAGAGGGGAAAGGAAGTATCACTGTGTGATGGGATGGCAAAAGGAAGGTGAGAATTAACAGGATCAAGCACTTTGGAGCAACACAGGATACAGGGGTGAAGAAAAAGCCAATTAGAAAGAGGAGAGAGGGCAGAAGCAGCTCACTGGAAAGGACAAGTAGCTGTACCAAAACCTACTAGAACAAGATGCATTTATTTTGAGAAGTCTGAAAATGGTGTGTATAGCAATGCTGGAGAACATGAAGAAGGGGAAAGAAAGCATTGAAATGTAAATTGTATCTTCTGTAAATTGTATAGCACTGAGAAGACTGCCAGATGTGAAGACATTTTTCAATTAAAGTACTCGCTGAAAAAAATTATTTGTTTCTACAGCTTAATAATGGTTTTAAAATTTGTAAGTTTTGAAAGGTGAACTATTTCCCAATTTGTATAAGGAGCATAGGGGCAGGTATTGCATTAAGACATCCAATTTTCCCCTTTTCCACTCTGAATTTTGCTGGTGGTAGTGCAAAGATGCATATTTACAATTAGTGATCAAAAGAGGAGCTAGCTACTTAGAAAAGTTACCATCTCAATATTGCGAAGCAAATGAAGGTTTATAGATATCTTGGAAGGTGTCTATGCTTCATGGTGTAATGAGAGAGACATGGTTCATGTCTGTTTTCATGGTGTAATAAGTAGAATATCAAGTAATCCAACAGCTAAATCTAATATTAGTTTACAGATTCACTGATTAAGGCTAGGAAGTGAAGAATAGTGTTGCCATGGTGAAGTCTATACGATAAAGCACAAGAAGAACGAGCTAGTGAATAATTGATAGATGTCTAAGATTAGAAACTATCATTTACAGTGTGCTCTTTGATGTGCATGCATGCTTTTTACTTTAAAAACCTCAGAGAGACACATCAGCACAGACTGTGACAGGTTTTTGCATAAACTTTTAAGCAAAGTACCAATGGCTTTTGTGTGCAAGGACACACAAATATATAGTTAGTGCATGCTAAGGTTGAGAATTTGGGCATAAACCAAAAAGTTAAAAAAATAGGCGGCTTTTAGCATGGGATGTATGTGGATGTATTATTGTATTTCTTAAAAATATAACAAATGAGAATGTATGTCATAAGATTCAGAAAGACGTAACCTTGTGCCTGTGTGCTTACCTCCTTCTGATTTTAGTATTAAAGAAAATTGCTATTAATTTAATTTTTAAAGCTTTAGTATAGAAGTCATTTAGTAAATTGTCCTAGGCCATCTTGAATTAAGGAACAGTACTCACAAGTGTCCTGATAAAACTTAAAGACATGTTTTTTGAAAACAGATAAAAATGTGACTGCTGTTGCCAAAGGTATCTCTGATGTAAAGTAATAAAAAGCTACTTTCTGTGATAAACATTGTATGTCTGCTGGAGCAAAGAACTGCAGGCCTCCTGCCTTTATAAGCAGTTTTCCTTAAAAAGTATATAATTTATTTTGGTAAATGCATAGTCGAAGTCAGTGAACATGCACAATTGTTCTAAATACAGTCCAGCTGCCCTGTAGCAAACTTTGGCATAAATTCCTTTCTAGAAATCCCAGTAGCAGGAGCTATTTTTCATTATTAATTAGCCCCATTAAAATAAATAGAATACATGCAGTTGGCTCACACACAACAATCCTGAGGTTGGGGGTGTGTTTTTTCTGCTTGCAAGTTGAATGAAATGATTTAGGAAAAAAAAAAGACCAATGTGAAGTAATCTCTGTAGAAATACTATGTGCTTTATTTCAGATATTTTTTCACTCTTTTAATGTCTCAAGTTTGCAAACCATCTTATGGTAAATGCCCCTTTAAAGCAAACATCTCTTCATGTTTGTTGATGTTATAATCGGGTCACAACCATATATTTAGAACTGTAGAAGAAGTCTGAACTCTGTATCTCAAAATCAACATCTCAAGACTAATTGTTTCTGAAATGGGATATTATCAGAACAAATAAAACTTAATTCAATAAATACTATGAAATAGTGATGGTGAATATCAAGGGACAGAATTGAGAGACACCTTAAAGAAAGATGTCAAATATCAGCATCAGGTTCAGTTTTAGTTCATTCACTGAATTAAAAGGGAGCAGCATACTTCACAAAACAGAAGGTTCAAAATTACACAGAGACACTTGATTTCCTTAATTAACATCTAAAGCTGTACACATTTCCTGCACATCATTCTGCTGAAAAATGGACAAACTACCATTGATGATTATAAATTAATCAAGGTACGCACGCTGGGAGGAAAAAGAGAGGGGCTCTCTTTCTTAAATACAGTAGGGATAAAGGATCATAGAAGTACCAGATGCATATAAAAGTGACCAGCATTCTTCTCAGCTGCTTTGTAGTATTGCTATATATTCCTGTTTCCCACAGACAGACATATTTAAAGATTGGGTTTTCAGATGGGATTTTTGTTTTCTGTCCCAGAACAGGATCAAATGTAAAACTTTTATTGGTGTTTTATACAGCGATATTTTACAGAGACCATGGTCTGTGTAGATGAAACTGTATTTAAAACCTACATGTTATTCATCCTTGTGTTACGTTCACAATGCTTTGGATTCGTACTGAGTAGGAAGGAGGCCTTGTGTTGCACCTGAAGCAATGAGCCATGCATACGTAATACTAATACTTTGTGGTGTCCTTTTCAAAAAGATCTTAATGTGGTTGTTTAGTGGAGCAGTTGCATTTCTTTCTGCATTCTTCAGTCAGCATTGTATTAGATATTACGAAAAAGCCTTATTAATGGTGGAAAAGGTTAGTCTCACCTCTGTGCCTGGCAAGATCATGGAGCAGATCCTGTTGGAAACTGTGCTAAGACACATGGAAAATAAGGAGATGATTGGTGACAGCCAACATGGCTTCACTAAGGGCAAACTTTGCCTGACAAATTTGGTGGCCTTCTATGATGGAGTTACAGAGTTGGTAGATAAGGGAGGAGTGTCTGACATCAGGACTGATGCCATCTCCCTGGACTTGTGCAAAGCATATGACACTGTCCTGCAAGACATCTTTGTCTCCAAATTGGAGAGACATGGATTTGACAGATGGATAAGGAATAGGCTGGATGGTCACACTCAAAGGGTTGTGGTCAATGGCTCAATGTCCAAATGGAGACCAGTGATAATTGGCCTTCCTCAGGGGCCGGTACAGTGACATGGGCAGTGGGTTCGACTGCACACTCAGCAGGTTTGCGGATGTCTCCACGCTGGGTGGTGCAGTTGACATGCTGGAGGGAAGCGATGCCATCCAGAGGGACCTGGACAGACTGAGATGTGGGCCTGTGCAAACCACATGGAGTTCAACAAAGCCAAGTGCAAGGTCCTGCACCTGGGTAAGGGCAATCCCAAGCACAAATCCAGGCTGAGTAGAGAATGGTTTGAGAGCATTCCTGAGGAGAAGGACTTGGGGGTGTCGGTCAATGAAACCCTCAACATGAGCCGGCAATGTGCACTTGCAGCCCAGAAGGCCAGCTGCATCCTGGGCTGCATCAAAAGAAGTGTGGCCAGCAGGGAGAGGGAGGTGATTCTGCCCCTCTACTCTGCTCTCATGAGACCCCACCTGGAGTACTGTGTCCAGTTCTGGGGCCTCCAGCATAAGAAGGACGTTGGGCTGTTTGAGCGGGTCCAGAAGAGGACCATGAAGATGATCAGAGGGCTGGAGCACCTCCCCTATAAGGACCGGCTGAGAGAGTTGGGGCTGTTCAGCCTGGAGAAGAGAAGGCTCCAGGGAGACCTTATTGCAGCCTTTCAGTTCCTGAAGGGGTCCTACAAGAAAGCTGGGGAGGGACTTTTTAGAAGGGCAGGTAGCAATACCCCCAGGACTAATGGCTTTAAACTGGAAGAGAGTAAATTTAGACTAGATATTAGGAAGAAATTCTTTACTGTGAGGGTGGTGAGACACTGGCATAGGTTGCCCAGGGAAGTTGTGGATGGGTCCTCCCTGCAAGTGTTCAGGGCCAGGTTGGACAGGGCTCTGGGCAACCTGGTATAGTGGGAGGTGTCCCTGCCCATGGCAGGGGGGTTGGACTGGATGAGCTTTAAGGTCCCTTCCAACCCAAAACATTCTATGATTCTATGATTTTCTAGTACATTGAAGGTCTCAAATATACATGTAATTGGGGAACACGAACTTGATAAATGTACCCTTAGAAAAGAATTGTGAAGTTTATTTTTGAAAGAGTGGTGTTCTAGCCACACAGTTAAAATAGTAGTGAAAATAATGCAGATCAAAATCTAATAACCATAATTAACCTCAAAATTGAATAGCAGTTAACTTTTAGCATGTCCCCATCACTAATGGGAGACTCCTCAGTGAATGGCAGCTGTTGTCTGGTTCTTGTCTTGCTGTCTGTCCCTTTGAAATGAATGTTAGAGGGCTGCAAAGGTTTCTCTCTGGACATTGGACTTGGCAGTTCCTCGGGTGCTGCACTGAGCGGGGTCACAGCGTTGGCAGCAGAGGTCCACTTTCTGTGACAGGTCCTACTGTGTTGTGAAGCTCTGCTGAGTGGAGCTGACGTGGGACGGGTTTTGAGACCCAATGGTCAGTTAAAATTGTGTAATAAAATTATATACAGCACAGGAAAGCTTAAATGCTATAGAAATAGTTATTTTCCTTCATTAGCTTTATGGAAATTCTGAAGTAACATCTTGGAAAAAACTGTCAGCATCAAAGCCTGTCCACTTATGTGCACAGGCCTTCACCAAGGGCAAAGGCGGGTCATTTCTTTTTCATAGATTACAGAAGGGTTCAGCCTGTATTTCAGCTACCTTGTATTTGCCTATTTTCTGTTATATTTCCATGGAATTTAGTTTGGGTTTTTTTTTCCTGCGCTGTATTTCCCATATAGGTTGCTAAGCATCAGTAAATGAATTCCTCATATGTTACTATTTTTATTTTGCGTACAGAACATTAGCATTAAAGTCGCGTACGTTTGTTAATATTCATTTACATAATTTCTTTATAAGTGGTTTCTCGTAGAGAAGTAGATAGTGCTGGGTATTGCAAAGCACAGATATGCTTAAGTTTCTCTCTCAAAACTTGACACTATGCATTTTTTCTACCTGTGTTTTAATAGAGTGCTAGACGCTTGTCAGAGGCTTCAGCGTGAGAAAGGAACAGATCTGGATCTTCCTCCAAGCACCACATCAAGGGCTCTGCTCACCATTAATACTTTGAGAAAAGGATGTTTAGTGAGATAGATGTTCATCTTGTTTTGTTAGTGTCAGTTGTGAATAAAGTGTTCTCTGCTTTACTCTGAAGCAGTTCACTGGCAGCATCACTAACAGTGGCTTATGGTATGACCAAATAAAGCAATACTGATTGCAAGTACAACGGCATCCTTACAGACACTTTCTGAATCGTTTTAGTTTTCCTAAATGAAGTAATCTTTTAAAGAATTTTGCAAATGTCTTTTTTTTTGTAATATATCCTATTGTTTTGGAAGTCTTAGTGATTCAGATTTCATTTTTGAGATTGTCATACATGTGACAGCTAGAAAGTTCAGTTGCTAAAGGTATTAATCAGAACACTGTTATTATCAAGTTTGGGCACCTGGAGTTTAGTCTTGTATTTTTTGGGCAGATTATGTATAGTCAGAAACTTTGTCTCTAGGAGTTCAAATTTTTCACTTCATCTTGGGATCAGTATTTCTTTTTTGTCTATTTTTTGGAATTAAATATTTTAATAAGTAAGTGGGCAGCAAACTGATGGATATTCCAAATTAAAGAAGTTACTTACATGCTATTTCTTTTAGTCTTTCTTCTTAATTATTCACTCTGAAGGCCTATGTGTAAAAAGGCGTAACGGATAAATCAGCTGTAAGTCAAGAGGAGGCCTTGATTAGTTATTATTTAGATTTACTATTCAGTTTCTGCCCTTTTTAATCTAAAATAATAAAGAATTACTTGAGATGGAAAAGGTAATGCTGTACTACAGAATTTGCCTATTAATTAGACAAAGGAAATTTAAATTAAAGAGATGGCTGATTTTATAACATGAAGGAAAGGTAGTGGCTGGAGTGGGTGTTTTGTTTGGGTTTTTTTCTTAAGCTGCTTAGCTGGGGCAGAAAAAATAATGCGGATGATGATAGGAAGAGGGTCTCTGGAAAACAGATTTCTGTTCTCCTGTTTTTGATACCAATATTTCAA
The DNA here is from genome assembly GCF_000695765.1 of Mesitornis unicolor. Classification (NCBI taxonomy): domain Eukaryota; kingdom Metazoa; phylum Chordata; class Aves; order Mesitornithiformes; family Mesitornithidae; genus Mesitornis; species Mesitornis unicolor. The sequence continues at coordinate 23,365 of NW_010183260.1, forward strand.
ATTGTTCTTCCTGTTTGTGCCTGCAAGAAGAGCTGGGAAAGTTCAGGTCTAAATCTTGTTCAGGATGCTTTGTACAAATTGCATAAGAGTTTCATTCAGAGTTTGTTTATTGAAAATTGCAGTGTCTGGGTCACTAAAGCTGCTTGCATATCTGATTAATCAAAACACAGTGGAGAGGGAAATAAAAAGAAGGAAAAAGATGTAATGAAATGCCATTTTAGAGATCAAATTTAATTAAAACTAGCAAAACAAAAGTAGTAGTTTCTATCTGAAAACTATTGCGGCCAGCTACATCATAGAAATCTACTAAAATAAATACCAGATTTTTGGCCCAGGTTAAAAGTTTTTTTTATAAGAGGCTAATTTTTCATGGTTTTGTTCAAATAGAGCTCCACTCTTGCTGTGGTCACCAGACTACCACTTGGTACCCCATTGGCAATGCTTGCAGTAGGACAGCAAGTCACTGATCTCTTCTGGGAAGGCAGCGCTGGTCTGGTGGTGAGTGCAACACCCCAGCACCTTTAGACCTTCCTTTTTAGTCATGTGTGAAAAACTCCTTACCTTTTAAGCAATAAAGTGTTTTCCCCTTATTACTGTGACTCCCAACGAGGCTGTGGTTATGGGATCACCTTCACTGGGAGGAAATTGGTGCTGGTGCTGGAAAACGAGATAGCTTCATCCCACATCCTGCTCTGTCCCACCAGCTCTCTGCTGTTGGTCGTGCTCAAGTCTTCCCAACAGAAGTTAATGTGAAGTGGTGTTGGGGTTTGGTTGTTTGTGGTTTCTTTGGGTTTTTTTAATCCTCTGTCTGAGATGTTAAGGACTTTTTAAAATACCACCTGATTCCATCCTTTTCACTTCTGAAATCTTTGACAAATACAAGTTACTCAAGACTGATGGGCAGTTTTGAGGTGAAATTTATGTAGAACTGCTTTGTTTTTAAAATTTCTCTTAGTCAGAGACAGGAGAGAATAAAGCTAGAATGGGATGGCATTTATTGAGATTAATTTTCAGAGTTTTCATCAGTGTGGAGCTCTCCAGAGAGCCAGCATGGAGCTATCAGTGACCACGGTGGGAGGCAGTAACTCATGTACTGCCACCCTACTGGCAAATAAGGGTGGTCCCGGCCTTCACTTGCCAGTTTTTAATAGTTGAGGTTTTTATTTTGTGTCGCTTGTTTTCTACTAGTGAATTAAGTAAAAGTTTTTAGGACCACAAACTGCTTTTGCTAATATCGGTAATCAGGTCGTGTGGGTATGCAGTCAATTGGTAAGGTGAACAGTTGGTCACAAATTAGGTAAGTGTAAAAGAAACATGTGACCTTTTGTGTATTTGGTAAAAAACAGCATGCGAAGTTGAGCTCTAGGGTTTGTATAACAACACATCAGAGAATAATGCCTTCTGAGTACAAACACTTCATTTAGTAAATGCATTTAGTGCATTTACTTACTGAGCAAAGCAACATATTTACCAGAAGAGGCTCCTGTAAGGCCAGGACATTGGGATGAGAGCTGAAGTATAAATGAAGACTAACACTATTGAAAGCATGAGGAGAAAGTGTGAGGACTGGAGGTGAAGGTACAGTGTGAGCCGTATTGTTGTGCAGAAATGCTCCTGCTGCCTTTCTCAGCTGTTTGCACCAATTTGGGTGCTCAGGCTTGGCCAGAGGAAACCAAATGAGAAGTGCAGTTGGTTGAGAAGATGCAGGCAACTGATACAGCCCTGCTCCTTCCAGCACCCACGCCAAAGCTTGACATTGTACCGCACAGCAATAGCTGGTCTGAAGCAAGCGCAGATGTTCCTGTATGGCAGTGTTCTGATTTCTCGCCTTTGCGTTAAATGCATTCAGAAATGAAAAAGACAAGTTGTGTATGAATATACATGGATAACTTCCCCACCTAACCTTGTTTGCACTGTGGTACTTAATCAGTTTCTGGACAAGCATAGGAAGAGAAAGACTTTCAAAACTGAGAGAGGAGGGAGAGAATAATTAAATGGAATGATTTTTATGAGCAATAAAGTGATACATGGCCAAATACTTTTCGGGTTTTTTAATTCATTAATGTTTAAATTACTGTTTCCTTGATTCTGTCACATAATATTTATTTATAAATGTAAAAAAAATTATATTTTATCTTGTAATATTCCCTACTTTTAACCAGCACAAATTTAGTAAATAAAATTAATTTTAATTTAAAATTTTAATTCCATTTTTATTTATTAATAAAGTTAATTTTATTCCTAAAACTCAGTCAACAGTAATTTTAATGTTTGCCTTCACTTTTTTTTCAATTTAACGTCTCAGCATAAAGATGCCAATACTGAACTTTTCTCTCTAAGTATTCAAAATATCCAGCTATTTTATCAGTAACTTTTTTAACAAGAAATTTCAATAAGTTGAGCTTGTTTCAGTATTTGGTAGGAAGGGACGATGCATGCCAGAATGTCATGATCTTCTGCAGAGATTAACCTGTTCTCTGCATGAATTATTTCTCTTAATAATAATTATCATATTATGATCTTAGAATTAATTACAACTTTGAGTAGGAAATATTTTAGCTGCCTTAGATTCATGGTTCTATGCTGTTTGTTACTTTCTTTTCTTAGTAGGTGACACTTCTCGTGAAAAAAAGCAGTATTTCCCCTTGCACACACCGCTTCTGCATCTCTTTTTCTTTTTTCCCTCACTTTTAGTTGCAAAATGTGAGTGGTGCAGTTGCTGTTTTGAACCCCACCCTTGGGGTTGCTACGCAGAGGAACTCCATTGCGTAAGTAACCTGTTACTGAACAGGCTACTGCAGCCCTAACCAGCCACCTAATGTACAGCCAAGTCTTAAAGGAAGTAACTTCTACCATTTACTGTTAGGAACCAGGCCTTTCAAACATGGAAAAAGTGAAGTGGTAAGTTTGTTTTAAAATAACAAAACAGCTAGAGAGTAAGAGATCTTTCCCAGCAAAAACTAGTATAAAGCAAGAATATGAATGCCTGAAAATAACTAACAAAATGGTAACTCCTGAAAATGGAACATCATGCATTGCAAATGCTCAGTTGCCTTTATTCAGTTCTGAGGTTTAGGGAAGCAGATTCAGTTCAGGTCCACCTCTGGCTTCTAGACTGCTTAGTGAGTGACCTCAAGTGAACTGCACAGATTTTGTGAGATAGATTCTGGTTTGTTGAGTGCAGTAAGTATTTGATTCTAATAATTCAGATCTTGACATTCACAGTCAAACCAATTTCTTAATCCCTGTTATGTTTTAAAATACAAATTACCCAAAGCAGAAGCCTGTGTGTAAATATTTGAAATAGGATAGTTAACATTTTCTAATAAATAGTACTACAAATTTGGCTGGCAAAAGTTTGTGTGCATTTCAGCATGTTCTGGAGATTATTATCTGACCATCAGTTTCTATTAGCACTGTCTTGAAGGCGATAAATGCGAGAATACGAGGAGAAAATCACATGAAGCTGCATGCAGGAAAGAAGGGAGGCAGAGAGCAGAGCCTGGAAGGGTGGTGAGATAATGGGCATGAATTTCAGGTGGGCAGACGGGATGCTGTAAAAACAGAACTAAGCAGATACAAAACTGTACAGAGCTTGAAGATGTGAAGTTAAGAGGCAATGTTAGGAGCAGGTTTGCACTAGCTGGTGACATTTCTGAGACTAATTTTTTCCTTGTCGATAAGGTTAGGTAAGAAAAGCTCTTTTGTCAGCTTTAAGGTTTAGCTACTAGGTAGATAAGTAGGCAGTTACTTGACCATTTGGCTGGTGGAAGCAGCCAGACAGCGCAGTAAGACCTGTTTTGGTCCTGCCTTTCCTTTGCCTGTGGTGGTGTTTCAAGGACTGCGAGATGGCCAGGCAGCAGGTCTTCACCTCTCACTGCACAGCTGGACAGAGGCTGCTTTCCACTGTCCCCACCCGCAAAGGGGCCAGACAAGACAAGGCAAGGCAGCCCCGGTGGCCCCCTGGGTTGGTGGCTTTTCTCAGAAGCAGCCTATAATGCCCTTACCTTCTCCAGCGCTGTGCAAGCACGCCTGCTTCTCCATCTCAGCCCCACCACTTCCCCCTCCTTCTTCCTCTCCGCTCCCTGCTGCGACTTCACATCTGCTGCTGCGGAGCTGTGAGCCGGCTTTGCACAGCAGCTGCCCGGCTCGCTGGGCTGAGGGCCTTTGCTTCTGGAAATTACACCATCTGGCCGTGCACCAGAACACAGTATATGGAGTTTATATTTAGATCACCTTGTATTTGGCATCTGGACTTTATTTATCTGCTTGATGAGATGTGGTTTGAGCACTTTCTTTTGCGGATACTGTTCTGTGTAATGTATGTGTTGTCAGTGCTCGGTTGCCACAGCAAGAGATGTTCCTTAAAAATAGTTATTCTTTCTGCAGAGCTGTGACTTCTGTTGGTGGGAGCTGCACGTGAGATGCCATTTATTATTGGTGTCTATGAGAAATACCAGGCACAGAGCGGTCTGGTAAAGAACATTTTGCTCTTGTAATTAGATCAATTCTGACCGTGTACGAAGATGGGCTAATGCATGACAGGTCCAGCAGTACTAAGTATTCTGATATTAAGCCACGTTGTGCTATATACCTCAAGTTTCTATCAATAGGGCTGGGTTGTGGGAGTTGTTTCTGATTTTCATATGTGTTTTTGTTTCAAAGAATCTTTTTCATAGCTTAAGGATGAAACAAGTGATGCTCTTAATATGAGCACACAAAGGAGCATGCTGCTGGAAGGCCAACAGAGGGTGCTGGGGTGATGCAGCTCTTACCTTCACTCAGCTTTCTGGAGAACGTGTATTTTGACAAACCTCTCACTGCAGGATGTCTCACTGCACAGCTGTGAAGTTACTGCATTGTTGGTGCATTTAATGCCATAATTTTCTTACTTTTAAATACTATTTTGTGTTATGAAGATTATTTCAGAAACACCCATTAAGCAACAATTTTTACAAGAACAATGTGTACCTATTTAGGGCATTTATTAATTTTGTTTACCTCTAAAAAGAGATACAAATGAAAATCACTATTTTTCAGAAGAAAAAGTTGGGCACAGTAAAAGTGCCGATCATCTCTGTGACTTACACGTGTTACAACATACATTGCATGTGTTTCATACTGATGTAACATAGTACTGATCTATGATAGTAATGGTTTTGTGTAAATAGTACCCGTGTAGAAATAACATACCAAGAAATGTCTCAAGGATGAATAAAAAGTTAGAGAGCATATGAGAAATCATTGTGCAGCACTTCGCAGTTAAACTATTCTATCCATGCTGTACTCTGAGTTTCCTCAGTTTTGACCTTGCTCAGTGTCTGGTTTCTGCTCTGGTTGTAGAGGAGACTGTGCCCTTTATACACGGGATTGAAAAGCTGGTGTGTCTGTGCGTGGTTGTAACGTTTGGCTGGAGACTGCCTGACTCAGTTTGCCTCTGTTCTTTGAAGTGAGGTATAGCCATGAAAGTCAGTATTTAGAGTGCTGCCTGAGAGTCTGCTGTGGAGAGCAGTCCCTTCCTCTCCTCTGGACCCCTCCTCCTCCCTGCAGAGTGAAGGGTTAAGGACTTCTGGCCACCAGAGTTTGGAAAGAGCCATTTATCACATGAATATGCAAAACCAGGCGATTGCATTTAAGATGCAGTCTCTGGTACTGCACAGATGTATGCAGTGTGACGGACTAAATCCACTCTGTTGGACTGATGATAATAACTTGAAGTATTCCAGGTTATTGGGATTTTCTTTGAGTTTAAAACTTGATTACCCATTTCTGTCCAAAAATCTTGAATGTCTCTGACAGCATCTAGCAGACGTGAACAGATTTCTTAGCAGGGAGACAAGGAACTAGAGTAGTTTCAGGAACCTGTCAAACCTACTGTCTGTCACTTCTCATTTTCCAAAACCAAAAAGTGTCTAAACAATGGGGCCTTATCTTTAAAACGCATCTGGAGTGTAGCATGCAAAAAGATACCCAGATCTGCAGGAAGTTTGAAGGAGCAGATCTGAACCATGACTGCTCCGTCTATCTCAGTGACTTGTGACTCAGATGCCGCAGTTTGATAGTTCTCTTAATGTTCAGAAAAATTGAACTCTTGCATAAACATGCAAGAAGAGAATTGCCCAGACTTACAGTAGGGCAGAACTACTGTTGTGTTTTTATGCAAAACAGCTGCAAAGGGCTATCTAGAAGGGCAAAGGCACTGAAGAGAGAGAAATAAAAATGTATAAGCCCTTTGATAATTCATGGTGAAGTGGTGAGGGTGGTTCCTGTTTTTAAGGGAAGGGTGGCGAGAGGAGACAGGGTTGTGGGACACTGCCTTATGAGATAGCAGAAAACTGAGTATAATTTGCTTATATCGACTCAGTAGGCCTTTTAATTAAGTGTCCAGTCAAACATTTCATGGGGCTGAACAGGTCAAGTAACCTTGTTGGAGTAGGACTGTCCTGTTTGTCGCCATGGGTCTGGAGTATTCAGATTGAGATTCACTGTTCAAGAGGCTACTCTGACAGCACTATGGTTGTCCAGACGCGTTGTGACTCTGTCCTGGAGGTATTCAACACTTTGGTTGCATGAAGCCCTAAGCAGCCGCATCTCATTTTCACGTTAGCCCAGCTTTGGGCAGGAGGTTGGAGGAGAAAACTACTGGAGGTCCCTTCCAACATGGACTATTCTGCAAGTCTGTGCAAGGGCTGATCTATGCAGATTGCTGGCTCACTTGTTAAGGAAAAAAAATGTTGTGAGCTTCAAAGGTACTTTCCTCAGTATGTGCTTTTCATCCCATGGGGCTTTTGGCTTCAAGGCACTTGGCTTCCTGGAGCAAATAAGGTGTCTTACTGCCATGGCACAGATCTATGCAGCATCATTACTCCTAGAGCTTATGCAGAACATTCAAACTGTCCTCACAGTAACAAAATTGAAGTTGAATTTGATAATCGAGCTTCATGGGCCTCTGAGCATATCCTTCACAGGACACCACTCTCCTCCGAAGTGCAGTACCCAGATCTGCTGCCAGTGTTTTTCATAGGATCATCATACAATCATGGGATCGTTTGGTTAGAAAAGATCATCGAATTCAGCCATAACCTGTCCACTACTAAACCGCATCTCTGAGCACCTCATTTACCAGTCTTTTAAATACCTCCAGGGATGGAGACTCCTCCACTTCCCTGGGCAGCCTGTTCCAATGCCTGATAACCCTTTCAGTGAAGAAATTGTTCCTAATATCTAAACTAAACCTCCCCTGGTGCAGCTTGAGGCCATTTCCTCTCGTCCTATTGCAGAATTAGCCAATTTAAATTCTAGTTGGGCTTTAGCCCTCCTAATTTTCTCCCTCCATGACCCTGCTTTTTCCTTGTCCTCCTGAGTTGCCTGCCCCTTCTTCCAAAGCTCATAGATTTTCCTTTTTTCTGAGATCCAGCCGGGCTGGTTTTCTTCCCTACCAGCTCATCTTTCGGCACATGAGGATAGCCTACCTTTGCTCCTTCAGGATTTTCTTCTTGAGGAGCGCCCAGCTTTCTTGGGCTCCTCTGCCCTTCAGGGCTGCCTCCCAAGGGACTCTGTCAACCAGCCTGCTAAACAGCTCGAAGTCTCCCCTTCAGAAGTCCAAGATGGCAGTTCTGCTGCCTCTCCTCCTTACTTCTCCAAGAATCAAGAATTCTATCATTTCATGATTGCTACACCCTAGATGTCCTCTGACCATCACATCACCCACAAGTCCTTCTCTGTTCACAAACAACAGGTCCAGTGGCACACCTTTTCTAGTACATTGGCTTACCAGTTGTGTCAGGAAGTTGTCTTCCACACCAGGAACTTCCTAGACTGTTTCCTTTCTGCAGTGTTGTATTTCCAGCAGATATCTGGTAAGTTCAGGTCCCCCACAAGAACAAGGGCTAGTGATTGTGAGACTTCTCCCTGCTGCTTCTAGAATATTTCATCTGTCTCTTCATCCTGGTTAGGAGGTCTATAACAGACTGCCACCATGATATCTGCCTTGTTGGCCTTTCCCTCGATTTTTACCCATAAACACTCAACCCTATCAGCATCATCACTTGAGCTCAAGGCAACCAAAACACTCCCTAACATACAGGGCTACCCTACTGCCTTTCCTTCCATCTGAAGAGTTTATAGCCACCCATGGCAGCACTCCAGTTATGTGAGTTGTCCCACTCTGATGGCAACTATATAATAGTTTTCCTGCTGCACGATGGCTTCTAATTCCTCCTGTTTGTTGCCACTTCAGTTAGGCTACTGATCCCACTGCTCTTTTGAGGGAAGAAGTCTTTAACTCCTAAGTGACTGTTTGATTTTGTTTCTAACCCATCAATAACCTTTGCATCTTTGCTACCACTTGGATTACTGTCCCTCTTTTGCCCCTTGAGGGCAGGTGTACCCCGTCATTTGCCAGCAGGCCTGAACACAGACATGGTGCAGGTGGCAGTCTCGGTTTCAGAGCCTTTGTGCACGTTGGGATCTGCTCAAAGCTCTCGGTTTCTTTTCCATCACCATCTTTTGAAACAGCATTAAACCCTAAGTCACACTGACAGTGACATAGCATCATATGATGAGTGCGTTGCTAAGAGAAGGAGCACTAGAAACAACTAAGAGAAGGAGCACTAGAAACAACTTCATGCTCCTTTTATACCTTGACCAAAAAATCCAGGACATAAACCTGATACACAATAAGAATAGTGCTACAGTCCAAAAGCTATCTCTATGTCGGGTTTTTGGGGGACTGAGAAGATTTCAACCAGTCTAGGTGAGCAAACATTGCAATGCTACCTCTGTGCTGCTTCCATATAGCATAGGAGCAAATGTAGGTAGCCTGTCTCAGAGCATGGTTATGGGTGAATAACTTTTGTTTCTGATCCTGCAGCCAGTATTAGGCTGAATTTACAAAACTGTCTGCCAGATGCCTGTAGTTGCACCAAATAGAAATGTAATGTTTCCTGTTCTGATAGAGACCTTGCAGTTTTACCCAAATCCTAAAAGTAGATTCCTATTCTCAGCATTTTTATTTTTCAGAGGCACCACTCTGTTTACTTCTGTTTAAGGAATTACAGCATAACTCCGTTTTCGCTGACCTCAGTTTTCTGACCAGAAATGTACAAAAAGAAAAAAAATGTCTGGTTCATACTGTCAGTCTAAAGACAATTTGTAATGTAAAATTTACAGCATTTGTAAATAAAATTTTTCCACTTGTTTTATGTAGCTACTCAAGAGCATGAATTCCTGGTAAGAAAGGATCCAATAATTCCTTTCACAGCATCTATTATGAAGTGTTTGGCAGATAAAAACAATTTTTAAGGTCATGTTTTAAGACTTGGATTTTGTTTAATCTTTTGTTTAATCTGGGAGCAGTAATATTTCATGTTGCCCAGGTGACTGAAGGTTAAGACAAGTGTTATTTTCCCTAGGTAGCTGTGATGGCTCACAACGCAAAACAGTGATCTCCAGGAAGCAAGCAAGACAGCATCCAGACTGCCTGCAGTTAACCCATCTCTGCCTGAACTAGAAAACTATTTATGACAATTACATTGCCAAATTAAAGCGTTAAGAGAGATCGCTACTGGAAACTGTCGCTTCAGGGAAAGGTAAGACTTTGCTTTAATTATTTAGTCATTATGGATTTAAATGAGATTTTTCTGTTAGAACAGTAGTGAATTTTATATATGAATGTAATCCTTTATTGATTAAATGTGGCAACTATTGCCTTTTTTTGGCGAATAGTTAAAAGATTTTGCATGGGTGAAAAATACAAAACATGCATCTTGGGATTTGGAAGCTCATGTGTATGTAGTTCTTACTGAAAAGGATTATGTGGATGAATTTAAATATTTTACAATGACAGGTTTTGATTTCTGTGACCTCACTTTAAATATGAATTGCAAAGCTAAATTATGACCATCACATGTGACATGAGAATGTGCACATACTTTGCTACAAGTGTATTACGGACTTAATGTCAGTGAAAGATTGGCAAACCATTGACATGAGCTGAAGAAACCTCTGGGTTTTAACTAATCTGATACAGTGCAACTGTTTAATTAAAGCCTTCCTGGGACTGAAATTCCTTACAGAAAACAGCTGCCTGTATTTGGTTTTGTAAATGCTGATACGTGTTTGAAAACAGATGAATAAGCGTTTTGCATGTGTACTAAATAAGTGTCTGAAATAGCTGCAATTGCTGTCGCGCATTTATATCACAAGGAACTGGGGGAAAAATGGAGAGCAACATGAGTAGAAAATTCATCAGTGTCCTTCTCTTGAACAAAACAAAACCTTTTTTTTCTGCTGAAAAGGTTGGATTGCTTTTAACCTATTATTATGAAGCTGTAGTTAATCCTTCTGTCATATAAAAATACGATTTCTTGGAGTCAATTAATTTTGACCTGTAACTGGCTGTAAATTGCAGCAAATTATATTGTTAGCAGTGTTTCTCCTGGAGTACTGGCTTCCACAGTGCTCCCAGTTCTACTCCACTAAAGAGTGGAATATTTTCTTTAGCTTTTAAAGAGCAGTCCTATAAAGGCTCTTGACAGGGCCACAGACTTCTCAATCTGAGTAGTTATTTTTACGTTCTTTGCTGATTGCTTACATACAGATTTTTCTGTTTCAGCTTTTCTAGATTTTTAGATGATGGTTTTCAGTACATTGGGACAATTATAATACCACTTATTATTCAGTGCCTATTTTAGTTCAATGTAGTCTTTTTTTTTTTCAATCCAAGACAGTGCAGTTCAAAACAAGTAGAAGGATGTATTTGTGCACAGAGGACTGTAAATGTGTGATATATATTCTAGACCTATAAGGCCATTATGAAGATGGTGATTTTCATTGCCTAGGATAAGCTGTCCTGTGCAGCAGAGCTGTGTGCACGCATGCTGATATGAAAAGGACTCCATATAGCTGAGCCTGTAAGTTCAGTGTGACTTGTGGTAGGGCTCTGCAGCAGGATGTGTGATTTCAACCTGGTGACCCATTGCAACGTGCCAAAATTCCCGTGTTGGTCACTGAAGGGTGTAAGGGGGACATCTAACCTGTATAAAATTATGCAGCCACAGGAGTCTAGAGCACGGTCACTACTGCTCTAGACACAAGACCGAGCACGTATCATTGCTCCACGTGAGCCAGGAGGGAATGTGCGATGACTCTTGTCTGGAAAAATACAACTGTATGTAATTGTGGGCTCTGAGCTGGGAAGTGAGAGCGCCGTTTCCTAGACTACCTGTTGACTGTAATTCTAGGACCTCCTGTGTCCTGGTTAGGCAAACTGAGAAAATACTAGATTGGACCACTTCTGGGCTAGCTTACCTAATTTACTGTGCCTTGAAACAACTGATTATATTAATACTTCTCCTTCACGATGCAGTTTAAGAAGATACAATCTCCCAGCAGTTAACTGAGTGAAAAAGGTATCTCATGGCAGCAGGCTTCCCACTCCAGTGAATACAAATTTGGCATATTAGCAGGTGTCTTGTAAATGTCCTTGAACTCAGGGTTGGAATTATATGAATATGCAGACATATATTCGTGGACCTGTATTTTCTAAAAAGAAGATGAGACCAACTGACATGATGTGCTCTTTGGAAATCTCTTACCTTTCACAGTTTAGAAAAAGCCCCAGGGCATGAAGGTAATGATTTAGTTCTGTTTAACTAGAACAGTGGCTTTGTTTTTTAATAACACTGGTGGCATACCAGAAGAATTAGCAGTACTGAAATCTGACGAATGTGGGACCTATTATCCTTCCATAAGTTCTCTCAGGTTTTGGAGGATGACATTGCTGGCATCAGCAAGAGAATGCTAGGGGTGGCTGTTGCTACTCATAAACGTAACTGCCTTATTTTCTCTCATTTATTTTAATGCTGCACTATAAATTTCTGCTCTGTGATTTATTTGATCTGGTGATATTTTAATAATATGTTTGTCCAGCTCTAAATTGAACTCAGTCAGTTCTGTGCCTTTGGCTTTTGGAAGTAACAAATGAAAACTCTATTTAGACCCACCAAGGCATGTGACAAACTATCTGGTAGTAATCTAGGAATGCAATTAAACATGTTAATTATGTGCTTAGTTTGCTAGGTTAGAGTTTTCAAATTTTGCAAGGTGAAGGCCTCAAAGGACATAAAAACTCAACCATTTTCTTTTATTTTAGTTCTTTGACTTCATATTTTGAAGTTTGAGAAACTCTTATCGTTTCTTTGCTCAGTTCACTTTGAAGCCTGTGTTACCTATGAAGCTCCACATTTTTACTTAAGTTCTGATAGCAAGCATTGATTTATTGAGTCTCAAAGGAAAATGCAGCTATAAGTTCAGGAAATTGTTCTCCATTTTGATTTTCCTTTTTGGAAAGACTTACGCCTGGGTGTGTGGTAGAGACCAATTCTGTAATTGCCTAAACTATGTACACATATACATGGATAATAGCACTGGTGGACGAGTACTTTACAGGCTGGACTGACACAGAGGAATAAACGACAGCTAAGTGTACAAGAACTGAGATGGAGCATGCATAGAGCAGTATTGTAAAACCAAAACAAGAGAAAAATGGAAAAGGAAGAACTAGAAATAGATTTGGTTTGTTATTTTTAGGGATTCCAGCTGGTTGCATTAAAGTCACTGAACTTGAAAGGTCATACTACCACTATTCAGTACCTTTCAAACATTTGTTTTAATCTAGTGCAGAGATCCAAATTAAGCCTGACACTTGGAATTTAGGGGAGGCAATATCATTTTTTCCTAATTAAAAATATCAGTTTTCTAGCTTGAAATCTGTTCTGGGGAACAGATCAGCATCATTCATCATATTGTAGCCAACAGTACTGATATTGACTTGAATAAGGTAAATAACATTTTTGGGCTGATAAGCATGATTTAATATTGCCTGAGCGCGTTTTGCTTTTCTTTTCACGTTACGGTACTGTAATAGTTTGAGAGGAATTTGTCAATATTAATCCCAGAACAGTTCTTCAGAATTTTTGTAGCTCTAAAATGTGTGTTTAATTTGGCTTTTGCTTGTACCTTTTTACTTCCTTAAAAAGAGGGGCAAAAAAAGAAAAATAAAAAGTGGGAGACCCGCATCCGGTATTAAAGAAAATATTTTTTGTTTAGGAAAGTGCATTCCATGAAAGATATCACAAGATAGGCAGCAATTATTATTGAAACAGCGAATACTTTAAAAAAAAATCACAAGATGAACAGCAAAATGACAGAAAGTATCCCACTATTTCCAAAGTAAATATTTTACCAAACAGGTTTTTGATACAAGGAACAAGATGTACAAGGAACAGGATGTGATACATATCCAGTACAACATTTTAAACACATTTTAAACTTCCTGGCTTTTCCCTTGCTTATATTTAGATAAAGCTTAGATGGTTTCACTCAGTGCTATTTTGCTTTGATTTAAACAGATAACATTTTCCCCATATAGGTGGCCGATTTGAAGTTTTTAAAAGTGTATTTCTTGCACGTATTCCTCTATATAGTAGAATGAGGGAAAGGCTTTCATTCTTCTTTCCCCCCTAAAGAGAAATGTGCTAAAAAGTCCAAAGATACAGATATACCACTTTTTCTCTCAGTGCTAATGTGCTATTTTGGGCTGTGTGCTGACCTACTTTCTCTTTCCAGAAAGTGAGTTGAAAAAATTTAGCTCAGGTTGCAGAAACATTTGGATTTATTTTTCAGTGGATTTGTGCACATCCTTTCACATAGATTTGCACACACACATGTTGGTTAACGTGGGCGTTGATGTGCAGTAGCAAATCAAGATTGCCAATTTTGGTACAATTTTAACAGTAATAGCAGCAGAGATCTGCTGTTAGACACCCGCCTCGGAGGATTTGACAGGGAGAAATTTCCAACCTAGTGGTGCAGTTATTCAGAGTTACATGATAAGATGGAAATTCCCAATTCTGAATACATTTGATACCCAAGTAGAAACATCCAAAATTGCTGTACGAGTCTTGTTAGTATATCTTTTCCAATTCCTTCTGTCTTAGAGACTGGTAGATAAAACCCCTTTGAAGCATTTACTTTGACTCTGTGCATCTCTTTATTCAGCACTCTGACCATCAAAGAATGTTCAGCCCATTAGTTTGCCATTCCCAATTAAAATAATGGTACATGGAGCTTGGGAATTGTATGAACAAATTATGAGAGAACAAATAGTGACAGATGAAGACCTGCTCCTGCCCTCTGCTTAGGACAGAAGAAGTTCATCAGCCCCGGCAGCGCTGTGCTCCCATGTGGGCTTTTCCCAGCAGAGCAATTCTGCTGATGGAAGAAAATTCTTTTTCGTTTATTGTACTTCACTCAGGATGGCTGTAGTGCAGAAGGCTTTTGTGTGGCATTGCTCTCATCTAACCTGTAGGAGCACGCAAAGGTTAAGCATCTGTAAGTCTCGGTAAAAGTCTGCAGTTTTTCCTCTATCCTCAGTTAGGGGAGATTAATTCTGCCTTGCAGAGGTGTCTCTCTCGATATAAATATATATATATATGTTAACTGTAGGTGGAGTTTAGACTTTGGCAAGTCTAATCTTTTAATCTTTGAATGTGATCAGTTAAGTGAGAGAAATTCAGTCTTCTTTCTTTCTGTATACCACAGCTGCAGTAGCAAGTTTTATTTATCAGTACTGATGTAGTTCTACTGCAAAAAGCTGGACAGTGCAAGTGAGGCCTCAAAATATCATGAACGGCATGTCTGAATCTTCCTATGAATGACAGACAGCTCCTTACTTATCTGGAAAGTGTTATGACCTACTTAAGCTACCCTGTGGATGTGTTATATGTATATTTTTCTAAGGCATCTGATTTGATACTTCTCTTTTTAAAATTTACATTGTATAACATAAACAGTACTTTTAAAAATACATAAACATAACAGTACTTTAAAAATATGACTCGCGAATCTTCATTTATAGTTTATAATTGAGGTGCATTTTAACTCTGAGAGTTATGTTAAAAATCCTATCGATTCAAAGCTTTTTACTAGTTTTTTTAAGCCTTTGAATGATGTAAACTTTTCAGTTAAGTGTCCTTTGCTGTCCTATTACATCCCCAGGTGGCCAAAACTGTTGGGATATTAGTAAATAATGACATTGAATCAGTATTACAGCATGATGGTCCTATGTGAATTGCCTAGTTAAGTGCTTATGGTACAACAAAACATACGTTTAATGCTGCTGTATGGAAGGTAATACACACAGGGATTTTAGGGTTACAAATAAAAAGCTTTAGTAACCTGAAGTAAAGCCAAACGGCAGTTTAAGAAGCTTGTTCAGCTTGGTTGCTGAAATGCTAAAATATTGTGGTACTAAAATATTGTATCCAGTGCCTTTGTATTTCCACTTAACAATGAGTTATAAATAATGGAGAGACTTCAGGAGAGAGATCTGTGAATTTTTTTTAAGGTCTGGAGGGGAAAAAACCAGCAAAACTTTTATACTGTGAGGCCTAAAGAATTCAGTCATGTAAATTTATGGAACAGAAATTTGCAAGGTGAGTTGATCATCATCTACAAATTCTCATCTTTTAAAAAGCCATCTCAAAGCAAGAAATTTCTCAGTTTTATAAATAAAGGCGCCTGGAATCGCAGAACCACAGCATGGTGGAGGTTGGCAGGGACCACTGAAGATCATCTAATCCAACTCCTTTGCCAAAGGAGGTTCGTCTACAGCAGGTTACACAGGATCACATCCAGCTGGGTTTTGAATGTCTCCAGAGAAGGAGACTACAATCTCTTTGGGCAGCCTGTTCAGTGCTCTGTCACTGCCAAAGTAAAGAAGTTTTTCCTTATGATCAGCTTGAACTTTCTGTGTTCCCATTTCAGTTTGTGCCCATTGCCCCTTGTCCTGTCATGGGGAACCACTGAAAAGAGACTGGCCTCATCCTCTTGACATCAGGCCTTTAGATATTTGTAAGCATTGATAAGATTCCCTCTCAGTCTCTTCTTCTCCAGGCTAAAGAGACCCAGGTCTCTCAGCTTTTCCTCATAAGAGAGATGCTCCAGTCCCCTCATCATCGTCATAGCCCTCATTGGACTCTCAAGTTGTTCCCTATATTTCTTGAACCAGGGAGCCCAGAACTGGACACAATATTCCAGATGTGGCCTCACCAGGGCAGAGTAGAGGGGAAGGAGAATCTCCCTTGACCTGCTGACCACACTCTTCTTAAGGCACCCCAGGATACCATTGGCCTTCTTGGCCACAAGTGCACGTTGCTGGCTCACAGTTAACTTGTCCACCAGGAGCCCCAGGTCCTTCTCCGCAGAGCTGCTTGCCAGTCCATCACCCTCTAACCTGTACTGGTGCATGGGGTTATTCCTCCCCAGCTGCAGGTCCCTACACTTTCCTTTGTTGAACTTCTTTGGGTTCCTCTCTGCCCAACTCCCCAGCCTGTCCAGGTCTCCACTAAATGGCAGCACAGCTTCTGGTGTATCAGCTGCTCCTCCCAGTTTTGTATCATCAGCAAACTTGCTGAGGGTGCACTCTGTCCCTTCATCTAGCTCACTGATGAACTGTTGAACAAGACTGGACCCAGTACTGACCCCTGGGGTACACCACAGGCCTCTGTCTAGACTCTGTGCCACTGATCCACCTCAGTGGTGGAGTTGAAGCTGAGCTAGCTCCATCCAAACCCAGATTTTCTCACAAGAAGGAAATACTAACATTGAAATAGATGGGTTGTAGCATCTCCCACCAAGGAAGGAGGACTATTCCTATCATTGTGGAACAGGCACTCCCAACAGCTAACTTTAACCTTGCCACTATTCAGTATAGTTGGTGGAGAGGCAGAGATTTGCCCAAGAGGTTATTCCAAGCCCTGTATCAATGGCTCTGCCCATTAGCTGTAAAAGAGGTACAGGAGACTAGGTTTCGATGCTGAAATTAGGCTTTTTGTTTTAATTCCTATGAGTCTCCGGTACTTTCCAAAAGCCTGTGTTTAGCTAGCAGGAAAAACTCTACAGCATTCTGTATACAGTTGGTCATGATGACCCTCACTTACACTTCGCTCCTGTTTTTATGTTCCTGTGATGTATTCTTTTCCATGCAAGCAAATGTATCCTGCTTGTTATACTTGAGAAACACATCTGTGAATCTCATTTCTGCTGAAATGTGATCTGAACTTCACCCGTTTCTCTCTGTGCTTCCAATCTGTGTATGAACCAAGGGGATCTCAGGTTATTTAGGTGCCCTTGGGACACCCTATTAGTTTCCACCCTCCCTAAAAATACTTTCTACGTTCACACGCTATGCCAAAAGAGCTGTTTCCCTGAAACGCTGCTGTTTGGAGTCAAGACTTGGAAGGATTATCCCCAGATTATTTTCTCCACCTAAGAAAGATAGAAATTATATGACCAGCAGTGTGAAGCACCATGAGTAGGTCTGATCCTTGCTATCATATTTTTTCACTTCCATAGCTGAAAGTTGTTCTCAGATGCAGAGTCACTTTATCAGCTAAATTTATAGTGCTAACATGACAGTAGTGCTTAACTGCAAAAAATGTAAGAGTGATGATTCCTAATGCAAATTGATTGAAGGACTTATCTTACTGATATATGTCTTCCTGAAAATAATTAGTTTCTATAGTATTACCACTTTTTCTTGGGTGTTAGCATAATTACAGAAATGTTCAGGAATGTATTTTTCATCTTTGCCTGTCCTAGAGACTGGTAACAACTTGACTTCCCAGAGATAAGCCAGATCATGGTATTCTATGCTATCACAGGCATTAGTTCTTCAAATTCCTCTTGAAACTAATCTGAAATGTCTGGAAGTTACAGTTTACCTGAGCTATGTGAGGATACTGCAACAGGGCTGCGCAATCTTTGAGTATCTTTGAATCTAGATAGATTTCAGTGTTATCATCCTGAGTCCTAAAAGCCCTAAATGGCCTGCAGTCCAGCTGAAAAACTTACTTGTCCTCAATATTTTGTTCCTCATCTTAGATTGTGGGGTGTAAAGCCTGGATTTGAACTTGGGAGAAGCAGGAGAACAGTGGTGTTTGTGCACCTCCCCGACTGTGGAATGAATTACTGGAAGAGTGCAGGGGGAGTCTCGCTGTGTTTTGGGAGTACTGCGGGATTTATCTCCCTTGGCAAGCTCTGTTCTCTCCAACTAAGCTCTTAATTGACTTGGTGTGAAATAAATTCCCCAGTTCTGAAGCCCTGTATAGAGGTTACAGTAGAAGGGTGTTTCCTCTTCTTGAGACAGCTGATACATGTGTTGATTAATGTTCACAGTCAGTGGGCATACAGGTCTTAAAATGTGTACTTGCCACACTGAGTGTCTGACTTAAACTAGGTTGTTGCACAGTTTCACTTAACACTAACACCATGTTTTTCTCAGTTGTTTTCATATGTGTTACTAGGCAGAATAAGGTTGTGTCGTCTCAGTTTAAAACTTACCAGTTGCACAGCTGACACTCAGGAAAGTAACTCTCCTTTTCTCTTGTGTTGTTGCGAGAGTTATCTTCATTTCTTATTTTCATTGTATATACAGTGTGTGTATATATATGGTGTTTGTCTGGTGAGCCTTGGGCCACTACAGCTGCGTGCAGGGACACACTGTCAGCAACACAATCCCTAAAGGGAGCATCTGTTAAACACACGATCTCTTTTGTCATTTTGCCTGTATTATGGTGCTTGCAAAGGGGATGCAACTACTCTCTCTTCTGCTAATACAGTTTTGAATGTATCTGTCATTCTTGCAAATTAACTACTGTCACGTTAGTCTAAACTGTAGTTAGACCAGTACACAATCACAGAGAATCTCATCCAAATTTTTAAATGTTTTTCTAATTCGCTCTTGTTCTGCTTGGATTAATGAGAGCTGTGACCACTGAGGGTCCTAATCTGAATAATCATAGGGAAACTGAATAATCAGTATGCATCTGTACAGTTTAATTAGCCACATTAAAAATATATAAATATACATATATATATAAAATGCACAGGCACACTCCCTTAAATTGGACATTGGCATACAGGCTTTCTAAATTGCATCAGGTTTGTAACAGTGTAATACAGCATGATGTTTTTCCAGTCCCATCTAGGTACAATGTTTCAGGCATGATTTTAATGCCATCCTGTCATGCAGCTGCTGCTTTAAAAAGTCAGAGGAAAATAATAAGTAAAAGTAGGAGCTTATAATGTATTCTTTTTAAATGTCATGCTTTCAAACTAGTTAGTTTCTCATACATCTTCAGGAAACAGGGTGGAGGAACGAGAACCCCAAAATATCTCTGACTTCAAGTAAGTCTGTACAAGGAATCTTCCTTTCATGTTTTGTGGGGTTTTTTCCCCCTTTTTCAAAGTCTTCAAGCACTTGGAATTTTTCAGGTACCTTAAAGCTTGCTGTAGGGGGTCAGCCCCTGCTCCTGCTTGCCAAGCAGTGCTTGCTGTTGCGTGAGGCAGCGCTGTGTGTCCGTTATTGCTGCTTCCTGTGGTCTGGAGAGCCCAAGTTTCCTCACATCCTTTCATTTTCATTATTTTTTTACATGTGCCCTGGCTGTCATCTCTTAGCTCTGAGTATGGAGGGAAAAAAAAAAAAAAAGAAAATTTACATTTCATATACAGGTAGCTATTTCTTTCCTTGCTTTCTGTCTTTTGTTCCGTTAAAATCTAAAAGAAGCTCCAGACTGAGTTTGAACCACATTTATGAACTTGTGTAGAGAAACTTTCCCTCAGCCGCTCTCATTTTACCCAGGCAAAGCCTTGCTTACTGCAGATGGGAGAGGGAGATGGGAGAAGAGAGGGATGCAGAGAGAGAGACACTATTTGCAACATGGAATTGCAGTACTGAAGGTATGAGTACCCATGTTCATCTAATTCAGATGCAGTTGGTAAGAGAGGTGCCAGAACTCTGCTGTAAGTCTGTGCACAAAAACGTGATTTTATGAAAGAAATATCCTGCTGTGTTAGTTGCAGTGAGTGCATCTTTTTAATACTGTTCAAATGCAAAATAAGTATTTATAATAAAATGACAAATTTAATATTGTATAATTATTGTATGAATCAGGTGTGGCGTATTTGTGTGTCTAGGTTTTAAAGATAATTTACACATCCGATGCTGTAGCAATGTCAGGTTGGTTATTGTACACTGCTGACTTCTGTAGCAGAAGCTGAAACTCATGTCCTCAGGACTGTGCCTCAGTCAGGCTTTCAAAGTGGCTGCCAAGGACAAGTTGTGGTGTTTGCAGAGCTCTGGGCTCGGGTGGAAACCCTTCCTTTTCCTACTGATTGGTCTCGCACTTGGGACAGTTTTATTAGTTCTGTGGAAGATGAAATATAGCTCATTATGTGGAGAGCAGATTTCCCTAATACTAGAGAGAGAATAAAATTAAGTGAAAGTGTATATAAATCTTTGTGTTATGCTTCCCGTGAAAGGGGATGCGCTGAAAGTGTGCCAGACAGATAACTTCAAACCTGTTTCTGTGTGCCCAATATCGAGAATACGCACGTGGTTCTGACTGGCCTGCAAGTGTGAGAGCTAGGGAGGAGGGTAGTTTGCTGACTGATGAAGACGGAACATATTTGTCTTCTTAGACAAAAATTTAAGCTGCTTTTGTAAAGACTGCTTTTGTCTCTAGGGAAAACAGGATAGGGTCACGCCTTGCAGTTTGTGTGCTCCTTTGGCCAACACTGTTGCTTTAATAGATACCTTAATGATCCCTAGGTGAAACTGAGAGCACTGATTTAGAGAATCTGTTGTCTAAAACTAGGTTATGATTCTATCACTGTTAGGGATCCATCTACAGCTACTGTATTGTTATTAAAACTCTAGAATTATCATCACTAAATGCCACTTTCCTATTCAGTGCACCATACCATGCGTGAAAGAGAAGTGGGCTTTTGGGAAGAATATGGAGAAGGTGGAAAGCTACAGGCCTGGCATATAATCAAGCATCCTCTGAGCTGATATGGAACAAAAAAAATTTTCTATGCTCCAATTACTTTAATAGCAGTCATGAAGACACATGTTTCTGAAAACTAACAGTATGATTTTTGCATCTGAATTTAAGTGTGGCCGGAGTACATGTGAGATCCATCTCTCCAGAGGATCAGGCAAAACATAGGTACTTTACATATTTGACTTGAATGGAAAAGGAAGATAAAAGCTACACCAGGCTTCTCAGACCACTGCACTTCTGAAAATGAGCAGGTGCCAGTGTTAAGGATCTAGGGAACAGTTTGGCCCAGCATGAGGGTACAGATGAAGCTTAGACCAGTAGGAGTCTGGGGAGTAGGGCTTTCTGCTTTTCTGGATCCCAGTCTCACTAGAACCAACACAGTTATCTTCTATTTGACTTTATTTTAATCCCAAAAGCACGAATATTTTGTGAGCAAGTACAGCTCCTGGTCTAGGTGACACGTTAAATTATTACGGGATTCAAAACCGGTGATAGGTGATACCTTCTTTTTGTCTGTGTGGGCAATGACATAAAATGCACCATGTACTAGCCCAGGGGTTTGAGTTCATGTCCTTGTGTTAATTTGCAATAAACAGCCTGTTCAGACCTAAGGCATGGATATTCAGGAAGGATGTGATGGAAGTTAAGTGCATTAAGCAGTTTGACATTTACTGGGGCAGGTAGCGATAGAATGAGGGAGAATGGTTTCAAACTGGAAGAGGGTAGATTTAGATTAGATATTACGAAGAAATTCTTCACTGTGAGGGTGCTGAAACGCTGGCACAGGTTGCCCAGGGAAGTTGTGGATGCCCCCTCCCTGGAAGTGTTCAAGGCCAGGTTGGACAGGGCTTTGGGCAGCCTGGTCTGGTGGGAGGTGTCCCTGCCCATGGCAGGGGGGTTGGACTGGATGAACTTTAAGGTCCCTTCCAACCCAAACCAGTCTGTGATTCTGTGATTCTAGAAAGATGTGGTGGGTGGGAAAAGATGAGAAATGAAATCTTTGCAAGGGCTGAAGGGGACTGCAAATCAGGATTTTCTCTTCCTCCTTTTTTCAATCTGGTGCTTATTTCAAAGTGTTCTTTGATGAACTGTTGTTGTATTTGTTTTCTTGCAATGTAGGAAAGACATGTGAAACCTGATTTAGGTCTATCCTATCACATTGCACAGGACAGGTTTACTGAAGGGTGAGATAATTTTCAGCTGCCTTTTGTATTTCTTCTTCATTAACAGAATTTCATGTAGCACAGGCAATGCAGTCTTGGGCGCAGACTGTTTCTGCCACAAGGCAGCCTCCTCTATCTGTGTTGCAGCCCATCCAGCACTGAATCAATGCAACTGCAATATGTTGGAATTTTTGAAAGTCTAGATGTTATTAATAGGTCACATATATATTTGTCTGCCTGTCCACAAAAAGCAGAATTTTCATTGTCCTTCAGTTTTCCTGAGAAGGAAAGGAACAAGACTGGATTTCCTAAATCTATGAGACCACTTTGGACAGTGACCTCACCTAACAGCAAGTGTAGAACAAACTCTTTGTAATTCAGGGTAACTGTCATTAAAACAATCCCCTCTAAAAAGTACTTTCAAGTTCCAAATGTTTTGATTGTTTTTCCTCTATATCTGTAACACTTTTTTTACAGAAGCTGAAATGCTTTGTTATTAATTCATAGATATGTGCTAACAAAATTTCATTTATGTAATACTCAGTTCCTGCAGTATTCACTTTCTACACAGAATGCAATAGGAAAAACAGGGACATCTGCCGTGTTTTATTCAGGGCTAATACTACACCCTGCTAAACAGAATTTCTGCACAGCGTCTAGGCCTTTCTCTTAGTGCTATATCTGCAGTACAGGCCTAATGTCACAGATTGCAGAGGTTTAATAGCAAGCGTGATTCTGTAATTGTGAGTGTTACTGTCATGTGGATTTCGGCAGGATCCACACTCAGCCTTTGGTCTTTGGAAGATGCCAGCCTCTGAGCAAAGCTGCATGTCCTGACAGCGCCGAGGCCATCTGCGAGGAGGGCGTAGGCTGGCTGTGTTCCTGTGCTGGGCCTCTACGCTCTACCCTGTCAGGAAATGCCTATTTCTAGTGTTTGCATTGTTTTTCTGTTGGAGATAGATTAGCTTTCAAGTCCTCATGAAGATAAGGCTGGCACAGCTATCATGTAATGGGAACATCAGCGTGAAGCGAAATTACTACAAATGTGTATTAGCATATGAATTGTTCTGCTTATGAAACGCTGTGACATGAGTCAGCATCCCCTCTTCATATGGGAAGCGTGCATTATGGATCAAACAGTAAGGGACTAATATTATCTTAGAAGCAGATTACAGCTTTAGCCATATATTTTGTTTGTTGTTAGCAAACAAGTGCATGACTACAAATTAAAGGTGCTTATCTTCTTTCAGCTGAAAGACAATGTGGTTGAAACACTCGGCCAAATCTCCTGTCAATATTCATCTATTAAAATCAGCGTGTCAGCATAGAAAGCAGCTCTGGAAAAGCTGTATTCTCTTCTTCATGCCTCATCTGTTTGTGTTTGAGGGACGTGAGGAATTGTCTGGACTGAAAGCTGATTTCTCATGTCTGTGGCTGTAATTCAATATTATCTATCGCAAATTAAAACTGTAAATGCAGTGCATGATATGACTAGCATCTAATTCTCTGGTTTAGCTTGCTCTAAGGTCAGGGGTAGCCTGGCAACTAAGTCCTAATTGCACTATTCTGCCAGTCAAGTGTTTGCTACAAGGGTAGAAATTAACACGAATCTCAAATGATTGCATTGCTGTCTTTGACAGTATGACCATGACTGGTTATTTGTTGACCTTTTCCTCTTGTACTCACTTCTGAAAAATTATGCTTGAGTAAAGAGAGGTTTTTTTGGATGCTAAGGCTATATCAAATCCAGGCTCTTTGCTTATAACAGCATTAGACTGGAAGAAATTGGTTAATTCAAGCAGAGGACATGTCAGATGTTCACGTCCTATGGATTAAGACAACCAGGTTATTCCAGAAAATTAAACAAATCATTTTTGAGTAACAGTTGGAGGGTTTGAACAGCTGTATATTTTCCTCACTTTCTGATTCCACATTTTCTCTTCTTGTGTTGTTTAACTTTGCTCTTTGAAATGCAAAACAAAAGAGGTTAGAGACTTCATAGCTCAGATACATTTGCAGATCTGTGACTGTTCTGCTATGTGCAGGGGAGGAGACCAAGGTAATAACTGCTTACAGGTTAAAAAAGAATAAAATGTTTTCTAAATGGATATGTGCTGTTAAATGGCCTCCTCTGAACAAACAGGTACCCAAGAATACTCAACTTCATTGTTATCGACTTGATTTCTTTAAACACTTCTGGCACCTGTAAAACCCATCCAAAATGCAGTAAGTAGCCTGAACGTTGCCTTTGTAACTTTGCTTTACAAACATTTTAACTAGGGGTAACCTGGCACAGTCATGAAAGGAAACAATTCCCATATCCCTGTCCTGGCTGCTTATTCCTGTCTTCTTGTCCTTTGTGGCAGTATGGCTAAAATAAATAAGTATACAAAAGGTTTGATGTGCAGCCTCACAAAACAGGTGCTAATGCAGCAAGGAGGGTGGCTCCACAGGCAAGAAGGAGGATGAGGGTTTATTGATTGAATGATTGACTGGGTCATGCTGGTTTAATACGTTAGTAAAGCTCAAAATTTCCTATTCTGCCATTGCAGTTCCTGCAGTGTACATGGCTAAAAGGCCTCATCCTCCCTTGGAGGTATTTATGTGCCATTCTGCTTTGGTATGTATAGCATGGCTGGAATACATGTACCATGAATCAGCATGCACTGATGTGGAAGTTACTTTGCTAAACCAGACAGGAACTCATTGTGGTATTGGGTTTTTTCTTCCATAATACAGATTTTCTGAGGCAGCCTGTGCTGGCTGACACATTGAGCACACTTCTAGGAAACCTTGTCTTGTTTTTACTGTTCATGAGTATGAATATTTCCTCAGCTGAAAATGAAGTCATAATAATAAATGGGTTACTGCACATGAAATACAAGATTTGCTGTCATCTTATTAAACAAGAAGCTAATGATAATTCCTCCTGGGAGAAAAGTTACTTTTCTATGACCATGCTGATTTTGTAGCCTTAAATCCATATTTCTGCAGTATGCAGTTTGCTTTAGCTCTTATTTACCAAACTTGAATCAGAAAAAACAGTAATACAAACTGCAGAGACTACAGCTGGGTAGTCTGCTGGCGGCAAGAGGTATGATTTAGTCTTCAGCAATAATGGATGAACCCAATGATCAGCTATCCAAATCAGGCTTTTTTTAATTATACTGAGCTGCCAAAATTGTAAGAATGTACTGAACTACACAGAACCTACTAGAGAAGCCTGAAGAGTTATAAACTTTTGCCAGCCAGAAAACGTAGACAAATTATAATTCCTGTGTTTTGTTTTTCATCATTTGAGCACTTTCATGATTCAGTTCTGAACTTAACACAATGATTGATTACTTTCTTTCAGTAATCTCTTCTGAAGGATCTTGTTTAAACCTTTGATGAGATAAATAAATAATGAGTCTTCTTTTATCTTCTATGCTCAAACTGTAATAGATTAATGGCACTCTTTTTAAGAAACCATGTTGATTAGGCCTCTTGTGTTGTAATCTCAGTGTTTTATGCAACTCTTAATTACCATTTTAATCACCCATTCAGATAAAAGGCTCAGTGAAGTGTAATTCCTAAACTATGCTACAACCTTCTAAAAAAACATTTGTAAATATTTTATTCTACAGTCTTTATTGTAATTTTCAATTATTTACATATTTTCAGCAAAATAATTCAACCTGGATTCCTGGATGTATATGATAAGAACCTCGCACTAAATTGCATATAAGTTAACAAGCTTATTTCCACATCTCATGCTGGCATTTTTTGTTGGTTTGTTGTTTTTTTTTTCTGGTTTTGTTTCCATCTATAAAGGTGTAAAGCTTCCGTTTTTCAGTAGAAAATAGGAGGTCTGAGAAGAATGTTGTCATTGCAGCCTTGGTGGAGAAGAATCTGAAATTTTAACAAGAAGTACTCATTTCCTTTCTTCCTGTGCTGAATCTTCAACTGAGTATTCAAAAAAAGATTTTATCTATCTGTCTGCTTTATTTCTTTGGTCTTATAATTAATAATCAGCTTTTCCAAGTCCCTCTTCCTCCCCTGTTCCCAGTTTTATTCTTCATATTGTGCTGTAACTTATTCTGTTGTGGTCTCACTGGGGTGACTGTCAAGTTTTTACACATGGCCCTCAAAGATGAGAAAATGGCCAACAGGAGATGCATAAACTAAATAAAATGGCACTCAGGCACCTTGCTCCAATGACTTTCAGACACCACCAGGACCCCCAGCTTCTGTTTTACTGCTGCATAATCCTTTAGTTTACCTGCTTAGGATTTTCAGTTTTCAGACCAAGTATTTGCCTCTCTTGATTTTTTTTAGGTCTAAATTAATTTTCAAAGTATGTCTCGTAGAGTGGATCCTACAAAAGGCAATTTAGTGATGTTTGGGGGTTTCATCTGTCCTCTTCTGGATTTCCACCTGATGGCCACTTGAGGTGTCCTGTTCTTATGTTCCTGCGTACCGCTGCTGGCTCGGGGGCTTGAACCCTTGGCAGATCTCCTGCCATCTGAAAGAGCGCGATCACTGTCGCATCTCTGAGTATCCCAGTGACAATTTCTCCTGCTGGAAATGTTCCACTTGGCATGAATATTCATTGAGCTGGAGAAGGTAAGGTTGTACACTGCAGCAATTGTATCACTCAGCTAGAATATGGGACAGTCACTTTCAAGTCACTCTTCTAATGAATATTTAATTATTTATATGTGTTGCAGTAGTTTCAGAAGGAAAAGTTAAGAGCTGCTTCCAGAATATCCTGTAGCCTGCTGGTTAAGTTGCTTACTGAAGATGTTGAAATTTTATTTAAAGCTTCTGTCAGATTTCAGTTTAAAGTTCCTCAAATGTCAATTCCTGGATTTGACATTTGTTATTTCTTGGTCTTCATACATGGTTCAAATATATTTGCATTTGCTCAGATTTAAATGCTTTCTGTTGTTTTGAAAAGCTTTTCATTAGATCTCTTTGCTTTAGTTGGACTATCAGAAATGGACTGAATATTTGTATTGGTTCAGTCAAAGCTGAAAAAGCACATGGAGCTGGAAGAGAAGGGGAAGCAAGGAAAGCTCTGTTTTGGTTGTTTGGGTTTTTTTGTTGTTAACTGGGATAAAAAGAGGATGAGATCCACAGATTCTACAGATTTGAAGAACATGAAAGAAGTATTTTGGCCTCTAATGATGAAGACCAGTGTCTAGAGGAATTTTTAAAAAGTACTTGAGCAATTTATACATAAAATTCTCTTTGGTTATAACCTAATTCCCACCACCTAACCTATTCTGGAGTTCAGTAGGGTTTTTAGAAGCATATTTCTGTAGATAAACAGAGCTCACGACCCTTTGAATTTGCAGCAAGACCAGAGATAATCAGTTTACTATCTACTCACTTTGGTTTAAATAATCAGTTTGTTCTGAATGCAAGGTATGATTTCTGTGCCCAATGCATTTAAGACTGGATTCTTAACAGTCATAATTTCAACTCCAGCCAAATGCAGTTTCATTTCCAGAGGAAGACGACAAAATTTAGCAGACTCTGCATCCTTCTGCATTTCTAACACAAGAAAGTATTTTAAAAGCTACATAAATATATATATTAAGATACATAATTTCCCCTCTTCCCTTTGAACAACCTGTAGGTGAACAGTTTATTTCTTGCCAGCAATAATAAAGGTTGTACTGAATTTCATACAAAAACAATACTTGGAGCAGCCAATCTCTTGATCATTACACCAGTCATGTGGCATACCCCGTCTTTAGGAAAGTAATTAAAGCATAAATGGTTTAATTGTTTTAAGCGATTTGGAGAAATCGAGTTCTGTCTTCAGTTGTTAAAATAAATTTGCCCTAAGTATCCATGGTTTAAACACAGTTACTGACACTTCAAATTACCACTCCACTTATTCACTTTGCCATATTGGAAGTTGTTATTTAACAGCAAAATATTTGTAGTTGTAAGATCTGTTAGTTTTAATTTACGAATTCATTTGTCTCCTTTATGATAGAATTCAAGTAAGAAAATTAGCAGGTTCATAGAAAATGTCAGGATTTGGCCTTTCTTCCTTCTGAACACTTGAGAAAGGAAGATCATGTCTTTGGGAGGCTCAAAAGATTTCATTGGAGTAACTGGAATAAAACAAAAGTACCTTGGCTTTTAGTTAAACGGAGAATTTACAGACCATCTCTCACATACACATACTTCAATGGCTTATTTTTATTAGTCAGCAGTTACACAGAGAGAAAACCAGTCACACCAGCACATCTTTGATTCTGACTCCAATAGGAAGTAACATTATTGCTTCTTGAGGAAAGAAACCCCAAACTGATAGTTGTGGCCATAGAAACCTTTGTGCTTTGGGCTGTTTATCAGTCTTTAAAATGTGACATTCTAAAAGGACAGGACTGAAAACCCAAACATATTGTTCAGGTTGTACCTTTCCCCAGACAGATCCCAGGCTGGGGACTGGCTTGAGGTTTTTTTTTGTTATGTATGTTGTGGGGTTTTTCCTCTCACTTTTACTCTATTTTCTTTTTTTTTAAGGCTTAGCAACACTTGTTTAGCTTGCCAAGTTAATGAACTATTAATGAACTGATATGAGAAATGCTGTTGGCATTATGTAAACCATACCAGCCCTAGACTGTGCCTCACCTTAAATCCTATCTTCCCCTTTGCAGAGATTGCGCTGCTGAGCTCAGGTTTGTTGAACTTCCTAATTACCTCCAAACTTCCCAATTACCTCCAAACTTCCCAAGAAGTGATTTCAGGCGGCCTCCTCCCTGTGCTGTCTCCTCGATGCGAGGAGGGGCGATGCAGTAACTCTACACCTGTGCCAGCACACGCCTGTCCACTTGCTCAATGTCCCCAGCGGCCGCCGAGTTGAGCATGAGGACATCTGAGATTGCTTGGGTCTGTAACCACCACTCCAGACACCTCTGGGTGTTTGGGCTGGCTGTGCACCGGGGTGGCTGTAAGAGTTAGTGCTCCACCATGGCAGTTGATGACAGCAAACTCTGCTCTAGGACCAAGAGTAAACTGAATTCCTATCAGACCCATAAATCAACAAGACGGAGAAGCCTACCACCAGACATCCTGCTAGAAAATGACATTAAGGGAAAGTTTCAAAAAAATATTAGGAATAAAGAGCCTATACATCTGAGACGTCATAAGAAAAGACCTTCTATATTTTCAGGTAGGAAATGCTATGTTAGTAGTATGTTGGTGCAGTATCTTTTAGAACTTTTTGGTAATACCTGAAGGATTCAGTAGCTAACTCCAGTCAGAATTTATTCTGTTTTAAACCTAAGACAGTCTTCACAGATCTAATGATTTACCATTTGCATTAAATTATGTAACCCATTAGAGTTAGAGTGATGGAACCAAAAAGAAAGACTTTCTTCATATATTTTATTACTGTTCCTTGCTTGTGGGGATTTTTAAAAAATACTTAGCATTTAAAGAAAAGCAGTTGTTTCGCTAGAGCTTTAAACTGCATTTTGCTTAACCTGACTTATAAGCAGTGTAGTCAATTGCTGCAGTGTTAGTATCTCTCTTGATGCTCTAATACTGTATCTCATTGCTTTTCTGGAGGAGAGTGGTTTGGGCATACACAGACTTCTTCAGCGTAGCTGATTTTTTTGTGTGTGTAGCCAGAAATCAGCATCACTAAATAGTCAGATGCATGCTTTGAATTCCTGGCTTGCAGTGGAGCCTGTAATGCCTGCAGTTAATAGTTCAGTTTAACTCTCTAGTTGTTAAGAAGTAGAAACAAGGTGTAAGAGCGGATTTCAGTCATGCAAACGGCAGGTTTGGATTATTCTGTTTGTTTTTAAAATATTTTTATTATTTGAAATATGTTTAAAAATAAGCAACAGGTGAGCATGAGGACAAAGGATTTGTTGCAAAACAATCAGGTCTTCTTTACTAGGAGTACTTAAAAGGGTTTAGGAAGGGAAATATCAATACCAGTTCATCCCTACTGAAACTGAAGGTGTTTCTGTAAGGCAGTCAGCGGAAATTAAATCTTTATAGAAACAAAAATACACTGTTTTTTAAATTCAGGTTTCTCCATTTCCAGATTAAAATGAGGATTTTAAAATTTCCAGGAAGAAACAGTGCAACCAAAAAGATGTTTGAAGAGCTACAAAGTGTATTAAAAAGTCTTATTGATTATTTAAATATTAATCTTATATTCCTTAATGACAGCTAAACTTACATGGTTACCTTCTCATGAGCCAAAACACTGCTGAAGGAATAGGAGTACAGTGTTAAAAGATGACATGGGCCAGCACCATTTGTGTGGAATTTAGAGCCTTGGTTGTACCTTTGCTAAGACATTTGAAATATTTCAGTACCGTAGGAAATAAAGCTTTTTCCTCCTTCCTGTTCTACTTCCCCGGCTTAAGAAAAAATGCAGAAAGCCTTACTGGGTCCTAAGACAGGTGACTTGGGCATGCCCAAGGCTCCTGTGGTTCCCAGTGCCTGAACAGGCTCCTCCTGAGGAGATGTGGTCTGTTGATGACTGTCAAAACATGTTGTTTTGGGCAGGACAGACCCTTCGTATCTTACTCTTTCTATCTTCTAGCTACCTTTTCTCCTCCTTGATTACTTCTGTTGCTTATTTTTTTTCTTCCTGTAACTTTTAACTTTTTTCCTCTGAACATCAACATCTTTATTAGAAAAAACATATTAAATACCTTCTATTTGGTCTCCGGTACCCATAAACGTTATGCCCACCCAGATTACTCCTTCATTCTGGGATTTTTTTTTAAATATAATTCTTCTTTCACTGTGTTCTCCTTCTGCCTTCCCAAATGGCCACACCAGCAGTAATACTCCATCGTTTGCGCTGTGTCAGAGATGAGCACTTTAATGTAGTTTGCGTGTCTGGAATGCTGCCATTACGCTTATGAAATGCACTGCAGCTGTGTTACTGTACACTCAAGGGCACTTAACTCAAAGGAAATGCAAATTGCTTGTTATAAGCAATTGATGGAGCATGATGGAAAGATGGGTGTAGTCTTTCCTTTGGTAGGTCAGCACTGTACTTGGGAGAAGCTTTACTTGATTTGCGTTTGAAAACAGGTTAACAAATAAGCTTGAAGTCCTCTAGACCGTTGTCTTTCGTGCTGTAAATGTAGGTTAGAATGGAAACAGAGCTGTATCATAGAATCATGGGATGGTTTGGATTGGAAGGGACCTTAAAGATCATCCAGTCCAACTCCCCCTGTCATGGGCAGGGACACCTCCCACCAGACCAGGTTGCTGAAATCCCCATCCAACTTGGTCTTGAACACTTGAGATAGAGATATAGATATTTATATATAGATATATATATAAAAAGTAAAATACATATATTCATATACTTGCTCTGCAGTGTTTTGACTCAACTACTGAAGTCCTCTGAAGAATGTGGTAATTCGTACTTCCTTGTTTCAGCCCAGTTATCTATTAATATAAATATTTTAAATCTATTTCATTGTGATTCTTCCACCTTCTTCTAATCTCCTTACCTTAGTCTTCTTAGTCTTTTATATCACCGTGAACCTGTCTTACATTTTAGGACATGCTTGCAGTTTAGTCTGAAGTCATGTACATCTTGTTTTCTTTCCTTTTATTCTATCATAAAGAGCTTAAGTAGTAGAACAGTGAATAGCGACACACCAAGGCATCTAGGTGCAAGGACTTTTGTTTCAGATAGTGCAGACACAGGCAGGCATCTTGCATGCAGTACTCTTATTTTTCTATTTTTTCTTAGCTGTGATAGATTGAGACTCACTCTTTAAAAATGAAAGCTAAAGAGTGACACATCTGTCTGTCCTGCCATCACGAAGTTAGTCCTCTACATTTGCCTAAACAGGGCTACCCAAACAGTGGTATCACGGGGTTATTGTGTTCATCCCCACATGGCAAGGGGAAGACAGAAACCATGATGATGAGGAGACACCATAGCATTGGCAAAGGGCTACACTGCACAGAGATATCTTTTTCTTCTTTCAATGAAGGACTTAATTTCTTCTTGTTCTTTAAATTTGAACTGTTTAAAGCTGTTGCATACTTTGAGGCTTGGTCAATATTGACTGACAATATCTAAATTTTCATTTTTACTATTTTATGGTTAAGCTTTTTATAATTTTTTTTAAAGACAACAAGGCACAAGTGACCATAATCAACATTATAGGGCCATTTAGTGTCCATAGAGAGGTTCATCACTTTAATTAGTTGAGTTTGTCCAGATCTGCTGACATGCCCTCAGCTCAGCACACTGTCATAGCCATGACTGAGCCCTGGCTCCTGGCAGGACCATACAAATATAAATGGTGTCTTGTCTTAACCTGGAGATAAACTGATATCCAACACTGCTTGCATCTCCAAAAGCGTATGTTAATATAGAATGTATTGAATTTTAAAGCAGAAAATCCGAGTCCTGAGAAGCGTTAGCAAAATCGGAAACATACAAAAATGTTTTGAAAAATTTGAGAACAAACCAGTCACTCTTTACATCAAATGATAATGATAAAAGAAAGAATTGTAAAAAGACGGAGTGGGCAGAGTGGGTCTTAAAGAGGCCGTGTCTTTACAGAGGTACCTAGGAAAGGTGAATGGAACTAACTGCAGGAGCATGAAATTTAAAATTAAAAAGCTAAACATCATTAAACATCTATGCTGACTCATATTCAGAAGCACAACAGTCTGAAGAAAATGAGTCTGTATTTATTAAGGAATTAATTTTAATCTGGGGAAGTGAAGGGTGAGTTTTTACTCTTATTTCTGTTTGGAAGAAGGCTTCTGATTCTGCTGTTTGAGTTTCCTTTATATACATCGAAAAAACGTGAGATTTATGCTGAGATTGTTAATGTTCTGCGGAAATCAGAAAAAACAAAGGTAGAAATAAAAAATAATAGTTCTACTTGGAAGCCATTTGTATTGTGAGCTGAGGATGTTTGCATAAGCAGTACCATTGAAAAAGCACTTCTAGTACTGCCTTGTGGGTTTTTTCTTCTCCTTCATTTTCCATATGCAGGTAGCCTGTATTATTGTTGAATAATGTTTGTTGACTGATGTGTCACTTCCAAAGGACAGAAGGTGAGAAAAGTAGTTTGGATTTCCTGACTTTATAGGACCAGGCACAGCTCCATTTCATGGCCGGATGCCCATGACTCGGGCGTTGTCTTTGCAGCCAAAATAAGCTCTACGTATTCTGGGGGACGTTATCTCTGCTTTTATACAAGCATTGTGGTGTTGCTGTGAGTTGATGTAACGAAGGTCAGTGGTTAACAGTACTTTACAGAGCTACTCAAAGTAAGAATGTACGTTGCTGGTCTCTGATTTTACAATAGAATAGCTAGCATTTTGTAACAAATCCGCTGCTTTCTTTTTCAGTGAAAATATTGTCGCAGTTAGAAGTCTTGAGGCACTCCCTCAAAGCATTTCTGGAGTTCAGACCAGCATACAGTCTAGCAAAGTCACTTTCTAAAATAAGTAAGTTGATCTGACACCGTATTTGTATGTAAATTAAAATACTGAAAATAATAAAGGAAAGCAGGGGTTTATATATTTCAAAAATATTTCAAAAATATTTAAAAGTTATTCAGCAGTAAGATGAATGAATTATTCCGTTTTTCATGAGACATGGGGATAAAACAGCCAGTATGTATGTTTTTTTTTTTCTTTTGACTGGCTACATTAATTGGGAAAGACTTGCCAAAATCTAATTACTTTTAATAAGGATGCTTAAAATCATGGGTACAGTATGTGTCTTGATTCAAATGAGTTATAATGATCTCTGTTCAGTATTTTAATTTAGTGAAGATTTGAATATCTTACCTTCTCTCTGAATAAATTGTACTGCCTGGTAACAACGTATGCTCATAGTCTGCACCGGATAATTGCTGTTCATGTGTGGTACCCCTCGTGTCACCCTGCACATTGGAGCTTGATACAATGGCTTGTGCTGATGCTGCATTGTACAAGTGTCATCCACTGGCAGCAGAAGGGAAGGCAAGGCCGCCTTGTCCCAGAGTTCTCCTCTTGTCTTCCTGACTTTAAAAAATTGGCTTGGTTCCCCCTTAATGCTGTTAGCAAGACCTTCTGCTGATTGGAAATGCGGGGGGAGGAGGGGCGATGCATTTTTTAATTTGCTGTTCGTATTGTAAACTGGCCTTAGTTCTGCATGTTACTGTGTTTTATTGAGCCTTATATTAAGATGTGCCACCATGCTCTACTGTGTGTCCACCCATTGATCTGGGTAAGTGACCACTACTTTATTAATAGAAATTATAAAATTAATAATGTCTTGCTTTTTGCTTGGCCTCCTGTATTTTTGTGCTCACTTACATATTTCTACATGCATTACTTAATATACTCTTCAAGAATTTAGTTCTTGAATGTTTTTGAAGTGTCATTTTCCTCAGAAAGGATGGGTCAATGAGTCAGGGGAAAGCTCTGAATTCTGCATTTTGAAGTCTGATGTAATATGTGTGTGTTGTCAGACCTGTTTTCTTCTTGGGTTCGCTAATGTTTCATGGACTGTGGAGACTGATTTCCTAATGTTCATGGAGGCAAGTGATGAAGATGCTGCCTCACCTTTAAGTTGTATTTGGGAAACAGAGGAGGAAGCTCTCTATGTCCACTAGAGAGTGACCTGAACATGAAGATGAGGAGGAAGAACAGGAGGAAGGTGAAGTTAAGATGGGGAAGGCTTCTGCTGCTGTCGTGGCTTGGTTTTTTTGTTTGTTTTCTGATTTGTTGTTTTTGCCATACAAAAAGCATATGAAAAAGAATCTGGTTTAGTAATGTGGTTTGCCAGTTTGACCCTTTGGCTCTCTGCTATGTCCTGTCTGGAGGATGATGATTAAAGTGTAGCGTGAAATCTTAAAGCTTGTGCTGGATGCTCACCTTCTGGGAAACATAACAGGCTCTTTCTTTTGTACATTTATATAATTTTCATGAAGAAGCATTGTATTAATTTCCAACACTGCTTGCATCTCCAAAAGCATATGTTAATATAGAATGTATTGAATTTTAAAGCAGAAAATCAGAGTCCTGAGAAGTGTTAGCAAAATGGGAAACATACAAAAATGTTTTGAAAAATTTGAGAACAAACTGGTCACTCTTTACATCAAATGGTAGCAGCCTTAACTACGTTTCTTGTGCGGTAAATCCACGAGGGTTTGTTGACATTCTGCTTAAGTAAATTTTTCTTTGGCTGTCATGAGACAGTCTTTTATTTTCTTTATCGTATTTAAGATGCACCTTTAAGGGCAGACTCACCATAAAAATATGCCAATCTTTGGCCCATAAAGACTTATTTTTGTGCAAATGGATTGGACAGATTGTCTACAATAATTTTTTTTAATAGAGTTGAGAAATATGTATCGTTTCATTACTTGAAAGACAGACATTACTTTTAAAGTCTTACAGTAGTGTGTCTGCTGTAATCAAAAGCCTATCAGCCAAGTAAAATGTTTTAAAATAATTAGACTTAAAGATTATCATAATGCTTTTGATTTAACCTTCTTCCTGATGTATATTTTGTTCCTCTTCTGAAGTGCAGTCTTCACATGAGGTAATGTAGTTAAGGACACAGAAGTACGTTCTCTTGACAGTCAGATGAGTCTATGCACTGCATATAAATCACTCAGAATATATTTCTTCTATAGTGCTTGTTTACTTGTAGATCCTTTCGTAGACTTGCTGGGTTCATTTGGTAGGTAACTGTCTTCTTTTCAGCTATTTATACTTTATCTAACCTTACACATTTAATAAGATCAGATGTTATCCAAGTTAAATCACCTGATAATCTTGGAATCTCTGAAATAAAAAGTCTCAATTTTTTATTCATTTTCATGTCTTTGCTGTCTTACTGTATCTGAAATGAAACAACAACATAAAAAAGTTTAGGAGTTTCTGAAAATACTTAATTTCAATAAGAATAATAATTTTAAAAAACAGTATTTTATTTTTCTGTTTAGGGTCAGAGATTGTTTTACCTGAAGACTGGTGTAGATAATAAAATTAATCTTGATTACAGAAGTCGACCTAATGAAAACTCTCTGAACATACATAACTAAAGTTACCTGGAAGATATTTTTAGTACCACTTTTCATGATGAAGATGCTCTGATAGTGAAATTGAATCTTTATGGCACTTCTGGTAAACCAGCTGTAAGCAGAGAGATACTGAGTTCATATAGTCAGGTTTTCATCAAAACGTATTTTATCAGCTGCATTTCTCACGTTGGTAAGGAGAAAGGCGGTCAACAAGTGCCATCTTTCTTATTGTAACCTCGGTTGTCCTGTATTTCCTACTTAGCTTAGCATCTTTAAACCCGTCAGGTCTCTCCCTAGCCTGTATGTGCCCTCCTGTTCCTTGTACGCACGTCAGAGAAATCTCGCTCTAGCAAAGCTGCTCCACTTCTTCCTCCTTTACCAACCTGTAGCTTCCCCCAGCAATTCTCAGGCACAGTTCAGAAGTTAGCAAGAGGTGAGGAATCAGGAGAGAGTTGGATGTTGCCACCAGCATTTAGATAATGTTTTGCTGTGTGCATGTAGGCTGTTTTGTACCACTGGGCCTTGTGTCCAGAGCGCAGCCCCAAGTATTAGTGTAGTTATGTCATTCGTGGTCTAACGTAGTTGAATTGCCAGTCTGTTCAGCAG